>NW_024868417.1:75287-111420 GCF_013358625.1 Macadamia integrifolia | reverse complement strand
TCATCAATTGGTGGTAATGGGGAAGGCTATGTCTAGGGGTGTCAATTCCTAAACTGAACCGGTAAAACCGGCCGGACCGAACCGATAACAACCCGGACCGAACCGAACCGAAGCCTTATTGGTTCGGTTCGGTTTCGAGTATTGTAACCCCAAAACCAAACCGAACCGCACCGAAAACCGGATGAACCCGAAACCAAACTGAAACCGGCTCCAAACCCGGACCGAAACCGAAACCAAACCGGTAAGAAACCGAAACACTCCAAAATTCATTAAAAAAATCAAAATTTGAATAGTTTTGTATACATTTGTATGGAAAATCGAATCCAAACTAAACCAAAAACCAAAACCAACCCGGTTACAAATCGATTTAAGAAACCGAAGTTCAACAATTCATCATTTGGTTGTTTCCTAATGGTCCATACCGGTTTAAAAAACCGATCCAAACCGAAATGAACCTAATAAATCCAAACCGGTACCAACCCGAACCCAAACCGCACCGAAGCCGACACCGGACCGAAACCGATAAATCCTTAATGGGTCGGTTTCGGTCACTTCCAAACTCACACCGAAACCGGTGGAACCGGACCGAAACCGCACCAACCCGGACCGTTGACACCCCTAGCTATGTCAATTCGCTTGAGGTGATTTCTTTTGATGGTTATTTTGGGGACATATTGTATCTTTCCTTTTCTTTCAACAAGTATATAATTTAGAATATATCGATAACATGTATAACAATTTGGTTGAATTTTAATTCATAAATTTTGTGGATTGTCATGCTTCATTCATTAGTGTTACACTTTATCTATGAATAAATTTACCCTTCATCTCACTCATACACCCACCTAGAGGGTGGATCAAGTCTTCATGAGAGAATCATTTTCGTACAAAGTGATCTGCATAGATAAAATCCACTCAACAATTAACTTTGTGATCGATTCCAATTGTGTGGATCAGTTCGTACGAGAACTTGATCCACACCCAATCACTCAGGGGGTATTCCAACGGCAATACCCAATTTTTTTTTCCATAAAACATGAATTAAAAAATAATTAATAGATGCTTAAGAATACTAAACGTAGCATTACCCTAAGAAATAATAATAATAATAATAAAAGTAGAGGGATTACACATATTATTGTTGATGATGTCGTCCTTCAGTTCTTCATTGTCAACCGGAAAGCAAACCAATAAGGATTTTTGGTGCAGTTTAATTTGGTTTTAAGATTACAATACCCAAAATCAAATCAATAAGGATTCGATTCAATTTGACCTGAACTGTTATCGGTTCAATTCAATCAGTTTTACCGGTTCGATTTAGGATTGGACACCCCTGTTATAAACGGATGTGTGTACGAATAGATGATAATTAGCCCTATAACGCCTGCTCTGCCGAGTGCCGACACAGAAAGTTTGACTGTTTGTCCCGGAGGTCCCAATCAGCACGGATTTGGTTGTTGAGTTTTGACTTCTGCATCGTCTGAGGCTTTGAGTGCAGTGGTCCCAAGGAAAGCAACTAATTTAAGTTTGTCGTTGTCCAGCAATAGTGGGACCTACAGAAGATTGAGATCCTGATTCTATGGACAATCAGATTTGGACTTGGTGTTATCTCATGCTCCAACGTATATCCATAAGGATCACATACTTGTGGTCATAACTCATAAGAACACGATTAAGGGCACTTAAGGAAACACGTGGCTTATCAGACTGGGACAGTTGGGGAAAGCGATAGGACTGCACATGGCTAAAAGGATAAGCGCTGCGATCATTTGAAATACCACATTTAATCTGAATCGTTGGTTTAATTTTCTTTAGTCTCAACCGTTGATATCCATACTTGGTAGGATGCAAACGTGATTTCTCTCTCTCCCATCCTCTCCTCCCTCCTCTGAAACCAATGATTTGTGAGAACTGGGATGGCCACCCCACGCTCTACAACGTCATGACTGAGTAGTAGTGATCGTGGCTTTGTCGGGCCGCAATTCATCATGTGAACAGAATATGAGTTTAGGAAAGAGGAGTCTATCATGGATAACTTCTAGAAGTACTTTCATCGGCCCAACATTGGTGGAGGAGCCATGCTTTCGGATAGAAAATTCTCCTTTCCATGAGAAATCTTTTTAATCTTATTCAACTTCATTGCTCATATGAGACTGAAATGGACAAGAAAGATTTCAGCAGATTTTCAATCGCATGGAGTTATCCTTGCACTATTATGTGGTTGGTTGTAACATTTTAAAGGGTTTTTTTTTTTTTTGGAGGGAGATAATCCTCCAAACAAGCGACAAAGCATGCATACTAGTGAGGCGTAGTAAAATAATTTCATATGTAGAAAGGAAGTGGGTAATTTCATATGGAGAGAGATAGGTAGAGACAGTGGGGTTATTTCATATGGAGAGAGAAAGAGCCAATTTACCCTCCTCGTGTCTCAGACTCTTTTCCCTTATATCAAAGATTAGGAAGTGGATGTAAAATTCTGAGCAAAAAATTAATTAGGTTTTTCAAAATAGCTTTTCTTGTAAGGTCTATTTATTTGTGTATAGAATCTAAAATATTGATAAAATCAAGAAGAAGTTTCTTGTAAACGATTTAATCACTGTTGCCGACAAATATATTAACATGCCATTTTTCTCTTTGAAAATGACATGATTAATCATTAAAAATTCATAAAAAATTATATCTACTTTTAAGGGGAGGAGGTTTGGTAGATAGCTGATCCTCAGGTCTTCCATGCATCGTTCTAAGTTCTATGGAGTCTTTTTTTTTTTTTTTTTTAACATAATGTTTTCTTGTAATTATCAGTGTCATAATTGTCTGTGATGTTTGTAGAAGACAGAAGATAGATTTGAGTTGTCCATTTTTATGGCTTTCTTATCTAAAAGCATTCATTTATAACCAAAGTTGGGAGAGTGCATGATAAGGTCAAAAGTATATGGATAGATCACTAGATATACATATGATGCAAGTCAATAGGAAGGGGTATTTGATTGGATTAAACCAAATTTTACATTTGATTAATCCGAACATGTCCTCTTTATCTAAAGGTCATAATGGACACATTATCTATCCCTTTAACAAAACAAATACCTTATAAAGTTTAGAAGAATAAAGAGACTGTTTTGCTTTTTTTTTTTTTTTTATTATTATTATTAGAAAATAAGTTAAAATTTATCTCTCTCTCTCTCTTACACACACACACGTCAATACCTAAACTACCTATTAGCCTTCTGGTAGGAATCTTTTCTACATGCTTATTTTAAATGCCAGCATTTACCATATGATAGATTAGACACGGGCAAATTCTATGGACGTGGTTCCTAGGTCTCTTACTGATATGTTAAGTTTTAGTACTATCAGAGTTTGCCACATGTAAAAATATAGCTTTGAAAATCTAGGTATATATGGGAGTGCACGGCTTAGTTGTCAAAATATCATAGGTGTGTACGGACGTATATGGAATGCATGGTAATACATGGGAGATTATTTAATTGAATTAGTTTCTAAAATTTGACATGTAGCTAATCCAAACCATGATATTTTTATGAGTTAGCCAAAATAGTCACGTTATCTCTCCACCTGACAGAGCGTGAAGGAAAGGTTTCTAATATAAAAAACGCTTCAAATAGGCATGTGAATGGATGGTCGAAAATTCTTGTTGATATTTCATTTTGGGGAATCCATATTTAAAAAGTTGGTTTTGAGAGACTATTTGAATCTGTTTGAAAGATAATCAAATCTGGATACCAATATTTCATTTTCAGATTGGATATTATCCAATCTATTTAGATCCTGTTTGGTGAGTAATATCCAATCTATTTAGATCATGTTTGGTGAACAGTGAATTTGGTATGAGCCATAAACTCGGATGTCTTAAGTTCAACTCGCACTAGGCACACCTTAGGCAACTCACACGGAGGTGTTCAGTGCTCTTCACTGCTTTCAGTGAAAGTTGCATGGTTTTTCATTCAACCCTGATATGACTCGGTCCATGCGGTTGTGGGGTCAATGTAGGCCCGCAGAACTAGTTAGGGCGAAGACCTGGATACTCGTCGTTAGCAAAAAAAAAAAAAAAAGAGATCCTATAATAAAAATATAATTAAATAATACTTTTATAAATACTATATGGGAAAAATAAGCCTAAAATGCAATGTGGCCCTTAAGTTCCCACAGAGTGGGGGATGAAATGACTGCCCCACCCCTCATAAAAGGAAGATATTCCTCCTCTATTCATGCTTCTACTAGTGCTCCCATTGGCCCCTATGCTGGTGTTGTGGCAACTTTGCCTTCTAGGGAACCCTCTAGCACAATATATTTTAGGAAGAAAGTTTAGATTTGTAACCTTGTGTCTATCTCTCCCATCCTCCCTATAACTCCCTACCCCCCATTGATACCAAAAGGGGGGCATTGATTGGGTCTAGGGCAGGCATGTTAGCCATACTCCTAGACAAAGAACTCTTCCTCTATCTATAATACTCAATTATTCTTATCTATTCATTGTAATAATTAACAAGAAATTTAATAAAAAAAAAAAAAAAAAAAAGGAAAAATTATGCCCCCCTCTCCTATAGTTTGCAGAAATTACATGTGGATTCAAGAGTTTAAACGAATTACGTCCCTCTCTTCTAGCATTAATGGTGTTAGTATACTGTTAGTTTTAAACACCAAAAGACCATATTACCTTTTAGTGAAAAACCAACTAAATAGGATGGGACCATTATACCCTCTTGCACTATTCACCTCTACACTCCACTTCGTCAATCTTTTTTTAAGACCAAAATTAAAACAACCCAGATAATGAAAATGGAAGAAAATGAAGAGAATCTGCAGACTGCTTGTGAGTAGGCATTTTGGATTTCAAATTCCGTTATCACCAATTAAAAGGATGACCAAAACCGAAACAAATGCAAATTCCTCTCTCGATTCCGATAGCAAACCCTACCTCCGCCGGAGTTGCCCTATGGGTATCTACTAGTGGTGGTGTCGGTGATTGGGTAGAAGTAGAGAGGCCTTGGCCGAGATTTGGGAGAACAGAAGCGGCTTCTTTGGCTTTCTCCTTGGCAGCCAAGCCATCTCGGATAACTTTTCTTCGGTAGCTTCCTTGGCTTTCTCCTTGGCACCATTGCCACCTCCGATAACTTATCTCCGACGCTCTAATCTGAGGTGGCTTCCTTGGCTTTTTCCTTGGCAGCCATTGTCACCTCTGACAACTTTTCTCCGGCGGTTTGAAGAAAAAAGAGATTGGGAATATAGGTTGAAGTAAGGAACACGCTATAGACTTCGATCAAAGCCTGTTTTGAATGGGTAGTGGAAATAATTCAAACGAAGAATTATTGAATCTCTTTTTTTGTGTAGCTTGTTCCAACGTTCAATTTTTCTTTCCCCGAGAGGATTGATCAATTTGGAAGCTCTTCAAGTGGGAGATCGCCGGCTGGAAAAGAGGTGGGGATCAATCTAAAGTCTAAACTGCAAGTCTTTCTATATGGGTAAACCTCCTTAATGGGCAGGAGCATCCGGATGCCATTGACATTTGGAAGTTGGAACCAAAAGGTACAATGGTTGAGATCAGTGACAATGGCTGAGGTTGGACATAGGTTGACATCTGGAAGCCATTGACATTTGGAAGTTGAAGAAAACAAAGGTTGAAGAAGATGATCTCTTTATCCTTCTTTGTTTTGTTTTAATAGAAGGGCATATAGGTAAGTTCAAAAAGGGTATTTTGGGTATTAGATATCATTATATTAGATCATGTCATCAACTAATGGTCCCAATTTGACGGATACTAACTGATTAGACCTAATTGTAAGAATCTTAGAAAGTGCAGAGGAGGGGGACGTAATTCATTCAAACCCTTAGATCCACATATAATTTCGGCAAACTACATAGGAGGAGAGCGTAATTTTCCCATAAAAAAATAAATAAATAGCATGAGAACATCTATGTAATTATAGAAACAAACGCTTCAACATCAACCCTACTTGGGTAATAGATTCAACTCTTTACTTTCTCATCTTTTTGAATTTTGTTTTCTTCATCTTTCCGCCGCTCAATGCAAATAGTTGTTCAGAGTCACAACTCCACTATCTAGTCTCCATTAAGGATGTAAATGGATAGTCGAAAATCTATATTCAATTCATATTCATATCTATTTAGAAGAATGCGTATTCGAAAAATAGGATTCTAGAACTATTTGAATCCATTCGAAAACTAACCAAATGTAAATACGAATAGTGTTATATTTAATTCTTATTCGATCCATTAACATCCCTAGACTCAAATTATAATTATGTCACAAGAAAAATGTAATATCCGGTCTATCTAAAGGAACTGATTGAGGAAGAGCGTCCCAGCCATTTAAGTCAAACAATTTGGAATGATCATTCATTCTACCAACACTAATCATACCGTTGATACCCGTTCCTATAATATATATATATATATATATATATATATACATGTTTCATCAACTTGCACAGTATACAGCGCACTCATTAGGTAATTAATTGTATATGAATTACAATATTCATCCCTGGTAATTTCATTTGGGTCTTCAACCCAAGAAAAGTGTATATAACTGATCCTTTCCACTCATTTCCCTAACCACATTATAACTTCTTCATTCAAAGTACAAATGCTAATATTAACACTTTGACTGTCTGATCCTAGTTATTACTCTCTGATCCTAGCTATTAACTCAACCACTTCAACAACCTTGCCCTGCTAGATAAGCCCACTTATGCAAATACAATAAATGGTTGCATTAGCATCAACTCCTTTTGCATTATGTTGGGAGTCATAGAATTATAGTCCCACATTGGTTGTCTAGGACCTTTGGCGCATCTTCATATATTTGTTAGTCTCTCCACTTATAATTTTAAGCTTTTGGGTTGAAATCCAACATGGTATTAGAGCCATCTCTCGGTCATCTTCCCTTCTTGCGCCTTTCCAAGTGTATGGTGTTGACTTTCCTTCACATCTTAGACCAAAATGTTTTTAACTTCTTCAAGACCAGCTTCCCCAAGCTTGTCCATTAGGGTGTTGTAACAAAATGCATCTGTTCTACTGATGTAAAATGGTTGTAATTCAAATTTTAGCCCAATTTTGTTTCAGGCCAGCCCAAGTTATGATGACCCAGGAAAAGAGCCCAAGTTTATGTTCACTAATCATGCAATTTTTATTTCACTGAAGTAGGAAGGAGACTAGAGAGCCATCACTTCAAGCATGTATCACCTACCATGACTGGTTTCCTTCTAGTTCAGTAGCTATACTTTTGCTTTAGCAACCATTCACTTCATGCTTCCAAAACATCACCATTGAATGATCGGCGAATCACACGCTACAATCCATCTGTAATGCCACATAATCGCTGCCGCACGCCAAGATCATGGTAATTCTACATTGATCTTTATATATAGGTGATTTCAATAAGCTTAACCATGCCAGTAGTGTGACACCATCACTACTAATTAACTGCCAAGACTCATTGTTTGGCACATATATAGAAATTTTTTGGATCTGATATTTCAGAGTTGAAGCCCTTGCTTAAGTTTAGGGCTCTTTTCATGAATAATAGAAGCATCATTTAACAGCCCGGATGGATTTAGGCATATTGGGTCTGGCCTCAACTCTTATTAGTTCCTTTCTCTTTTTTCTTGTTCTATACCTCAAGCTAGCTCAGAAACCCCTTGAGAATACAGGGAAACTCCCTCCAGGTCCACCAAGATGGCCCATTGTTGGTAACCTTCTTCAATTGGGCCCTTTACCACATAAGGACTTCGCAGCCTTCTGCAAGAAGTATGGGCCCTTGGTCTATCTACGGCTTGGAAGTGTTGATGCAATCACTACCGATGACCCCGAGATGATACGCGAAATACTTCTCCGGCAAGATGACATCTTTGCCTCTCGACCTCGAACCTTAGCCGCCGTTCACCTCGCTTATGGGTGTGGGGATGTGGCATTGGCACCATTAGGCCCAAATTGGAGGAGAATGAGGAGAATATGCATGGAACATCTACTGACGACCAAGAGACTGGACTCATTTGCAGTTCACCGGGCTCATGAAGCCCAACACCTAGTACGGTATGTATGGGCCAAATCTCGAACTGGTAAGCCCATTAACCTAAGGGAAGTCTTGGGTGCATTTTCAATGAATAATGTTACTAGGATGTTGCTAGGGAAGCAATATTTTGGGGACAAATCAGCTGGACCGGATGAAGCTCTGGAGTTCATGCACATAACCCATGAGTTATTTTGGCTTCTTGGGTTAATATACTTAGGTGATTATCTTCCCATTTGGAGGTGGTTCGATCCTTTCGGATGCGAGAGGAAGATGAGAGAAGTGGAGAAGAGAGTGGATGAGTTCCATATGAAGATAATTGAGGAACATAGGAAGGGAGGAGAGAGGACGGTGGAAGAAGATGGAGGAGGGATGGACTTTGTTGATATTTTGTTGTCTTTGCCTGGTGAAGAAGGCAAGAAAAACTTGGATGATGTGGAGATCAAAGCTCTAATTCAGGTTAGCTTCTTTCATGATTCAGTTTAATACCAAGGTCTATCTATTTGGGCCTGGGCTCCTCAGGTTTTATTTGAGCCCAAACCTTAGGTTACTACAATAAGTCAACACCCTCTGGCCCATTAGAAGCCCATTTTGTTGGTGACCATTTTTATTCCTTCTTGTAGGATATGATAGCTGCTGCCACAGACACATCTTCAGTGACAAATGAATGGGCCATGGCAGAAGTGATAAAGCATCCAAGGGTTCTTCAAAAAGTCCAGGAAGAGCTGGACTCAGTTGTGGGCCGAGAACGTATGGTCACTGAATCAGATTTACCCCACCTTAACTACTTACGGTGCATTGTCCGTGAAACCTTCCGAATGCACCCGGCCGGACCCTTTCTCATTCCACATGAATCCATTAGATCAACAAAGATCAACGGCTATTATATCCCTGCCAAGACACGTGTCTTCATCAACACTCATGCACTTGGACGGAACACCCATATTTGGGATGACGTCGAGGAATTCCGGCCGGAGAGGCATCTTTCGGAGGACGGGAGCCGGGTTGAAGTAAGCCATGGGAATGATTTCAAGATCTTGCCCTTTAGTGCAGGCAAGAGGAAATGCCCCGGTGCACCGTTAGGCGTCGTTTTCGTCTTGATGGCTCTGGCTCGCCTATTCCATTGCTTCAACTGGAGCCCGCCGGAGGGGTTGAGGCCGGAGGACATTGATACTGATGAGGTGTATGGGATGACAATGCCCAAGGCCAAGCCATTGATGGCCATGGCTAGGCCACGCTTAGCTAGTTATTTGTATTGCTGAATGAGACCATGTTATGTATGATTTTGAATGGGTTGGCTTCAATGGGCCTAATGGGTTTATTGAAGTCCAATAAAATATGATAGCATTGATCTTTCATCATGGTCCTTGATGACGAGTCTTGTGTCAATCTAGAACGAATATTAAACCGGCTGTTTGAAACTGAATCGAAACAAACCAGTTTGATTTTGATTTCACGTTGAAACCATTGGTTCAAATCGAATAATTCGATTCCTCTTTAATTTTTTTAATCAATTTGGGTGCTAAATTTTATTCCTTTATAATGTTTAAAAAAAGTTTGGTTAATTATGATCCTAATAAATAAGGGAGTTTCTTTGTTGGTGAAGATGTAAAATGTTTATTCAAACTAAATACAAACTGGGTCAAAATGGAATAATGAACCGAATAAAAACGACCCAAAACCGAACAATGCGAGTTTGATTCTGGTTTGAAAAAGAGGCTGCCATTCGATTTCAGTTCTGTTTCAATTTCTGTTTCAATTTCCACATGTTATATCTTTAAACGAACTAATACCGATTACATGCTAGTTGGCTACTCCTGCCTAACAATTCAAGATTAAAAGCATAGTCCTAGAAAGCCAGACAAGTCTTGTACCTGGTTCAAACCGGTTTTGCATGGAAACGTTTTCTAACTTATCTTTTATTTGGAGTCAAAATTCACCGATCGGCCCAATTGAAACCAACCGGTTTATCTTGGACCAAACATAACCCAATATTTATCGGTTTGCTTTTGGGTTAGGTTTTTATGAAACCGATAGAAATCAAAATCAAACTGACTGAAACTGTAAAGCAGACCGAATCCAATAAAAAATCGAGACTGGATCAATAGTAACCCAATAAGAAACAATAAACCAATACCACCCAAAAAAAAAATATATCTTTTTGATTTCCTTATATCTGCAAGGAAAAATCAAAACCGAACCAGACTGATAGTAGCCAGCTCACAAGTTTGTTTCTTGATGAAATAAATGGGATAGAAAATAATTTTGATGAGGTGAAATATTTTCTATAGATACATATTACATATGCATATCTTCTATTAATCCAGCTGCAAGTAAGAGTGCTTGCAAATCAACTCAATCATCGAGAGAAAAATGCTCTATGATTTTGGGGGCATACAATAAGAACTACTTCCTTATGTCATGCTATGATATAAAATCTAGGAATACATGTAATAGAATAGATCCACTAAGGTACTAGGCTGCGGTGTTGCATTAGAACCCAAAGATAGTAAGTACTATCTTAAACTGGAACAAATCAAACCAAAATCGAAATCCATCCACGAAAATTTGAAACAAATTTAATTGTTTGATTTCAGATTGGCCTAGTAACCAACCGAATCCGATTCAGCCTATGAAATCGATCGATTGACATTCTTACCTGTGAATAAAATTTAGTTGTTGCCCGGGTTGCAGCCAAGTAGCTGCAATCCCTGTGGTAGCCAAGGAAATGGAATCTTAAAGGGCATTTTGGAGAACACCAAACCTAGGAGGGTATTTATAAACCCTAGAGGGAAGTGAATTATTCTATTTCTTTGGTTGGCAGTAAGAATTGCAACTACTTGGTTGCAACCCAGGTAATAGCCAAATTTTTTCCTTACATGTATGTGCCAAAAGCATATGTAACCATGTAAGTTGATAGTCAGAACCTTTGCATGATATCAATCACATATACCCAAAACGCAACAATCTCTCCCTCTCTAATTTAGGTACTCTTCTCCCTCTCAACTGGAGATATATACCAACCTCTGTCAATGTAAATGTAAATTCCTGAATTGCTGCAAAGGAGGGAGAAAGAAGCCAAAAGCGCCTATAACAGCCACTTCCCTAAATTAGAAACCAATCGAATATGAATCGGATGTGATTAAATCCAGATATTTCTTGATCAGATATGGAAAATATCCCTAAAAAAATATAGATGTGAATCAAATTCAGATTTTCAACTATCCATTTACATCCTTGACTTGTGTAACCCGTACTTTTCCTACCACAACAGAATGATTTTCTTTCAATTTATGTTTTTCAGTTATCTTAGCTCTTTCCCTCAATCTCTAGATCATGTCTCAACTTCAGTAACCCTCAAGATTATTATTTAGTTAACATTTTATAGTTTTTTATCTATTCCGATCAGATAATTATTTTTCTAGATTATTTGAATTTGGACTTGGATACCGTTTGACCGGATATGGATACTCTTGTAGCCCTAGACAGATAAGGATGCAAATCGAATTCAAATTTTCGACTATCTGTTTACATCCTTACCATAAATTGGAACCAAGCATTCACTCTCTCCTCTCAACTCTCTCTCTATATGTACCCTTCCCACTCGGAAATTTACCCATGGAGAAACATGACTAAGCACTGAAACACAAAAATATGAAGGGAGTATAGTTGATATGTGTTATGTTGGTTGTAGTCATGGTGGTGGTGTAGAAACACAATCCTAAAACGATGTAGAAGATAATGGAAAAATAGAACAAACAATGCACACAGATTTATGAGGTTCGACAAGGTTGTCTACGTCCTTGGTGAGATGAAATCCTGCTTCACTATCAATGGAGAATAGGGTTATAGCATTCGTCCTCACACCTCTCAGTATTGCTTGCATTACAGAGAAAGAAACCATCGCTACAAATATATAGCGAAAAATCCTACACCCCTACTATGCAGGGGGGCCTCCTACCCCCCTTGCAACCTCCATGGCCCCCTAACCGGCTAGCGGGACCACCGTCATGCCTGTCAAGGTGCTGCACCAGTACTCCCTAGATTAAATTGTGACGGAATATAAGACATTGTACCAATAGGTGGTCCAGATGATGATGGAGTCAGGGGAGGTAGCTGTGAGATGCGGGGAAGTTGAGTTGGAGTTGTCCAACGGCATCGCGTATCTAACCAGAAAGGAGGGTGGGCCGCCAGTGGGATGTTGCGTTGGGGTGAGAAGAATCAAGGAGATGGTGCCAACAGTAGACGACCGGCGCCAAGCATGCGAGTGCATTGAGATGGCAGCCGCCAAGTATTCGGATCTAAAGGCTGAGGCAGCCTGCCAGCTTCCCAACAAGTGCCACATTGAGCTTAATACACACATCAAAGGGAACGTTGATTTTAAAAAAGTGAGTGAATTCTCCTTGTTTCTCCTCTTCTGCATAGATCAAACAATTACTTGCAGCTTTCTTTCTTGGCTTCTTTTTCTCCTTATGCAGGATTCCATGAGTTAAAAGGACTTTGAGAGGGGAAGAGATAGATTAATGGGAGAACCATGGCATGGCATAGTGTGTTGCTACCTTAGCAATATCTGGAAAGTTATAGATTTAGTACTTAATGCCTATACATATAGACAAAATAGAGGTTCTCTCTCTCAGGAGAGCCTTGTTATAATGTTGTGACAACTAACCATCACAAACTGAACAAATGCTTGGTCCATACTTGAAACTAGTGTACTGTACATTTTTTTTTTTTGGTAATAAGAAACTTAATTCAGATAATTTGTTACGTGCATGCATGGTGAGGAGGGGAGTCTTACGTAAGCATGTGGTCAGCCATGAGGTCATGAGCATAGATGGGTCAGCCATTTGTTCCTTACTTAGTAGTTGGTTAGTTATTATATTTTCCAGTATTGAGTCCATTATCACATGTAACGTTAGTGGAGGTAGGAGGTTATTATTAGTGGGATGTAATGGGAGAGGACGTGGATAGCATGGGTTATGTAACTGGATGTGGAGGTAGTATGCTATATATTAGTAACAGATTAATGAAGAAGTAGACTTGATTATTACCAACTACTCAGCGAGTAGGGAGGCAAGGCTTCCTCGATAAAGCCCTATTATTCGAATTATTCCATTAACCTTTCTTTCTCATACGTTAATCTATCCCATCTCTTCTCGCTCTTATCCCCATTCAACCATAGGTAAGAAGGGCTCAAGCTCGTATATACCAGCCTGGTATCAGAGCCGAGGGATGGACCAACAAGTCCAAAGATTAGAAGGCGAAATTAGCACTCTCAATGACACACAACAGCAGATATTGTCCAAAATTGACGGGCAGCAGCAAGGTTTAGCAAAACTCAGTGCATTTTTTGAGAAAATGAGTCTACCCGAACCGAACCCCATTGAGGGAGAGGTAGGGGACAACTCGAGAGCTTCTATGCAAAATACAGGTGGAGTTCGAAATCCTCTTCAAGGAACAACCGTGCGTACGACCTCGTCACAGCAGACATATGCACCGAAGCTAGTGAAGCTGGACTTTCCACGTTACACCGGAGATGAGGATATAGCCAGTTGGGTGTGTCGAGTAGAACAATTTTTTTGCTTCCACCAAACACCCGAGCAGGAACGGGTTGCTATGGCGTCCTTTCACTTGGAAGGAGAAGCTCAAATGTGGTACCAAATTTACAAGCAAGATCAAGAAGACATGACTTGGAGATCTTTTTGTGAAGGCTTGCACTCGTGGTTTGGCCCGACACCGTTTCAAGACTTTTTTGGAGAACTTGCCAAATTGCAACAATCGTCCTCGGTCCGAGATTATCAAGCAAGGTTCGAGAGAACCTTGTCGAAGGTGGGATATCTTCCTCCAAACCGCCAAATCAGTTGCTTCATAAGCGGCTTGAAGGAGACTATTAAGGCTGACGTGTTGGTCGGGTGCCCCGCCACGCTATCGGCAGCCATCGGGTTGGCCAGGTTGTAAGAAGCGCGAAACATGTCCCAAAGGCGTCCCATCTCTTCATTTGAACCACGCAAGACGGTCTCTACCAACAAGGACATGTTGAGCGGGGTAACGCTGCCAATTAAACGCCTATCCACCACCGAGATGCAAGAGAGGAGGTCAAAGGGGCTTTGCTATAACTGTAATGAAAGATTTGTGCCTGGCCATCGCTGTAAAAAACTCTTCTTGATTGAAGGGTTCTATGAGGAGGAAGAGGAGGAGGCTATAGCTACGACAGATTACGACGAAGACGTGGAGGAAAGAGGAGACATTCCAGAGATATCTTTACATGCAATTTCTGGAAGTCGAGCTCTAGAGACAATGCGGGTTGCGGGAAGCATTGGAAACATGGCAGTTACCGTTCCCATCGATTCAGGGAGTACACATAATTTTATGAGTACGAGATTGGCCAAAAAAATCGGTTTGCACCCAACAAACGAGCAACCGTTTGAAGTGATGGTTGCCTCTGGAGAGAAAATCGCAAGTCTAGGTCTTTGCACGGGAGTAAAAATAGTCATACAAGGAGTTCCCATCTTAGCCGATTTCTTCCTTTTAGCATTGGGAGGGTATGAAGTGGTGTTGGGCGCTCACTGGTTGCGGACGTTAGGCCCCATCACATGGGATTTTGCTAATCTCATAATGAAGTTCAAAGAGAAAGGGAAAGAAGTCACACTCAAAGGGATAACTACCATCAACTCAGATAGAGTTGTGGATGATCCTAACAAAGAAGCTAAGAATGAGAAGCCTGGATTCCTATTGCAATTATGTTCCATGTCAGCATCCATATCTTGCAAAAGGGAGGGTCTCACTTCCATTCACATACAACAATTGTTGGAAAAATATCAAAGAGTCTTCATCGAACCAAAAGGGCTTCCTCCAGCTCAATCTCATGATCACAGGATCCCTCTTAAGTCGGACAGCCAACCCACCTGTGTGCGCACGTATCGATACCCGCATTTCCAAAAACGGGAGATTGAGAGGTTAGTAACTGAAATGCTCTCTAATGGCATTATACGTACCAGCAATAGTCCCTATTCATCGCTAGTGATCCTAGTAAAGAAGCATGACGGATCATGGAGGATGTGCGTGGATTATCGGGCCCTCAACCGGATCACCATAAAAGATAAATTTCCCATTCCTTTGATTGATGAATTATTGGACGAACTCAACGGTGCTCGTTACTTCTCCAAGCTTGACTTAAGGTCCGGATATCATCAAATCCGAGTGGTACCTGAGGACATAGAAAAGACGACATTCAGAACGCATCATGGCCATTATGAATTTTTGGTGATGCCGTTTGGGCTCACTAACGCCCCATCCACCTTCCAATCACTTATGAATCAGGTATTTAAAGGACATCTCAGAAAATTTATATTGGTTTTCTTTGATGATATTCTAGTCTTCAGTGCTACTTGGGAGGAACATCTAGTACATTTGGAGACCACATTGGCAATTATACAAACCAATCAATTGTACGTGAAGAAGGAGAAGTGCCAATTTGGTCAACAGAAGATTCATTATTTAGGCCACATCATATCTGAAGAAGGTGTCGCAGTGGATCCTCACAAAATTGAAGCAATGATGAGTTGGCCCAAACCCAGAACCGTGAAGGGCATGAGAAGGTTCCTTGGGTTGACCGGATACTACCGTAAGTTTATCCAAAATTACGGTAAGGTTGCGGCTCCACTCACTCAAATGCTCAAGAAGAACCGCTTTAAATGGACACCAATGGCAGAAGTGGCGTTCCAAAAATTGAAGGAAGAGATGACACAAGCTCCAGTTCTAGCACTGCTGGATTTTTCAAGAACTTTTATTGTGGAGTGTGATGCAAGTGGTTCAGGTATTGGAGCAGTTCTTTTACAAGATAGGCCCGTTGCATTTTTTAGCCATGCTCTTCAAGGGAAGAACCTCCTAATGTCCACTTATGAAAAGGAGATCCTGGCCCTTGTTCTTGCAGTTCAGAGGTGGCATTCTTACCTAATTGGGAGGCAATTCGTGGTGCGGTCCGACCAGCGTAGTTTGAAATACTTATGGGATCAAAAAATAACCACCCCGGCCCAACAACAGTGGTTATATAAACTCATGCACTATGATTTTATTGTAGAATATAAGAAAGGAAGGGAAAATGTGGTGGCGGATGCGTTGTCAAGACGGGAGGAGTTCGAGTGTGAAGAGGAAGCGGTTAGCTATAATATAGCTGCACTTTCTCACCCTCTCACGAAGTGGGTAGCCGCTATTAAAGAGGAGCATGAGTCCTCACCTGAAATGACTCAACTCATTCATAATATTCATGAAGGAGAAGCCGTTGGGCCATGGGCAGTCAAAGATGGATTGGTCTTTTTTAAGGAGAGAATTTATCTCCCACAAAACTCTCCACTCATTGGTACAATCATTAACCAATTCCACAACAGTACGCATGAAGGCTATCAGAAAACGTTTCAACGGATAAGGACCACCTTTTATTGGACAGGTATGAGAAAATCTATTTTAGAGAAAATAGCCCAATGTGACACGTGTCAACGCCATAAAGCGGAACAAACTACTCCAGCTGGTCTGTTACAACCGCTTCCCATTCCTGAACGGATATGAGAGGATATTTCCATGGAATTCCTAGAAGGTCTTCCTAATTCTAAGGGGAAGACAACCATATTGGTAGTTGTTGATCGGTTATCTAAATATGCCCCCTTCCTGCCTCTCTCTCACCCGTACACGGCAGTAGGAGTTGCACAACTATTTTTTGAAAACGTCTTCAAACTCCATGGTATGCCAAAAACTATAGTCTGTGATCGAGATCCCACGTTCACCAGTAATTTTTGGAGAGAGTTATTTCGCCTCAATGGGACAAGTTTCAACCTCAGTTCAGCGTATCACCCCCAAACAGATGGACAAAGTGAGGTGGTCAACAGGACGATGGAGATGTATCTCCGGTGTTTTACAAGTTCACACCCAAAAGAGTGGGGTAAGTGGCTGGCATGGGCTGAATATTGCTATAATACAAGTTGGCATTCCGCTACGAAAACCACCCCTTTTGAAGCCATGTACGGACGCCCTCCACCCACTTTGCTCACCTACATTCCTAGAACAGCTAAGGTAGAGGCCGTGGATCAGCAGTTGGTCGATAGAGATCGCAAATTGAAGGAGTTGCGCGCCAACCTTGCCGAAGCTCAAGGCAGAATGAAGCGGGTATATGATAAACATCATCGGGAAAGGGAGTTTGAAGTCGATGATTGGGTATATCTTAAACTACAACCCTACCGACAGACTACATTGGCATTAAGGAAATCTCATAAGTTGGCCCCGCGCTACTACGGCCCATTCCATATCATCCAACGTATTGGAAAAGTAGCATACAAACTTGCCTTGCCTGAAGGTTCTCGGATTCACCCTACGTTCCACGTTTCCTTACTCAAGAAACAGATTGGGAACCTTCATGAGATTCAAGATGAACTCCCAACACTCCAAGGTGGTGAAGATATTCTCCACCCAAAGCCGCAGGCCATTCTGGATAGGTGAATCCAAAGGCATCGGGTACAACTATTGGTTCATTGGCACGGTCTTTCTCCTGCCGAGGCAACGTGGGAAGACTTCGAGATGATGAAGGTTCAATTTCCTGAAGCTGGTCTTGAGGCCAAGCCCTTTTCTTAAGAGGGATGGAGCATGTTACGTGCATGCATGGTGAGGAGGGGAGTCTTACGTAAGCATGTGGTCAGCCATGAGGTCATGAGCATAGATGGGTCAGCCATTTGTTCCTTACTTAGTAGTTGGTTAGTTATTATATTTTCCAGTATTGAGTCCATTATCACATGTAACGTTAGTGGAGGTAGGAGGTTATTATTAGTGGGATGTAATGGGAGAGGACGTGGATAGCATGGGTTATGTAACTGGATGTGGAAGTAGTATGCTATATATTAGTAACAGATTAATGAAGAAGTAGACTTGATTATTACCAACTACTCAGTGAGTAGGGAGGCAAGGCTTCCTCGATAAAGCCCTATTATCCGAATTATTCCATTAACCTTTCTTTCTCATATGTTAATCTATCCCAGCTCTTCTCGCTCTTATCTCCATTCAACCATAGGTAAGAAGGGCTCAAGCTCGTCTATACCATAATTCAGATAAAAGGTATGATAAACATTAGGTTTGGATACATATTATTCAGAATCAAGGAATGGAAATTGATCGAAAACCATTGCCAAGGTCATCTTGATTAGGGATGGGGTGAAAGAAACCACTTCCCGAGACAATACATTGTAGACACAGCTTATACAAACGGACCATTAAAGACCTCATCATCAAACAAATAATAAAACCCATTTTTTATGATGCATGTCAGGCAAACAATCATTTCCTTGCAAACCCAATTTCATGCCAAACAAACTGCTGACACATTGGTAGGATGAAAGATAGTGTTACAGTATGCATACGGCCCCAAACATGGTGATCTACCAATGAAGGGCAATGCGTTAAAAAAATCATTGGGCGTAGGCGTCGTTATTGACCCCACTGTCATCAAAAGACTGAAGTGTGCCGCTGGCCTCGAACAAGGTGCCACTGTCACGAACGGAGCGAAACATGTCACAAGTTTTGCACAAGGTGCCAAGCTCTGTTGGTCGTTTCAGGCACCACCGTCGTCTCATAAGAATGAAAAGTTTTCATATGATTAGTCGTCACAAGCACTGGAGCATTGCCTCATGTACATGTCCAGTGATTTGTACACCGCTCCAATAGTCGCTTCGAAGATTACAAGTAGTGCATCCACCACAACAACAAACAGGCACAATAGGCGAATTCCAAGCATCTTACCAGTGCGATGTCGCAACGGTAGATGGTTATGAAGGGGGTGAGGGAGAAGGAGAGAGGAGGTTGTAGAGGGGATGGACGGCTGCAGAAGGTGGAGTGGCAAGGGGCGAGAGCAAGGGAGGTTGCGTGGTGGTGGAAAGGTAATTTAGGTGGTGGTGGTGGTGGTGGCGGGGCAATGTGAGCACTTAGTATAGGATTAGGAAACCTAGTTGTCAATCTCTCTAAGTAAAAGGGTTGGTCACAACAAAACAAGCTTTTGA
The DNA here is from genome assembly GCF_013358625.1 of Macadamia integrifolia. Classification (NCBI taxonomy): domain Eukaryota; kingdom Viridiplantae; phylum Streptophyta; class Magnoliopsida; order Proteales; family Proteaceae; genus Macadamia; species Macadamia integrifolia. The sequence goes on along the minus strand of NW_024868417.1, from coordinate 92,331 downwards.
CTTAATCTCAAAAAGATCTCTATTGATATCTTTGGATTTAAAGGGTGGAAATTTGCCTAACATGATTGCCATAATGTTTTGATCGTCACTGTTCGTGCATATTAGACACATAAGACAACCAGATTCATTCCGCCGTGAGAAAAGCTTCATCAAGGTAATATGTGATCCTCTGTTTGTTTTTCGTTTTACACCTTTGAAAGAGTACTGGTAATTCCGGTTTCATCTAATATCGAACAGAAAAAGAGTACTGTTGGTATCCAGATCCCGACTTTTCCTCCTTTTGCCAACAACAGGACCGTGGTTCGTACTTGCTCGGTTCAACCAGTTAACCCACGCCGGTTTCAAAACCAAGGGACCCTTTCGTTCAAATGGAAATATGAAAGGCTCTTCATTGGTTCACTTTCATTTCGAGAGAACCAGCAAGAGAGCCTTCAATCAAGAAGATGACGAAATTGCGAAACAAGAGATGCTTCAGTGACAGAGACTACCAGCAGAAATTGAAGAACATCAATAAGATGATCGATCAAAGAAAATCCAAATGGGTAGCTGTGCTTCTTCTTCTTCTAGCCCTCTTCTTTGTTGCTTCAGGCGTTGTTCTTGGTCAATTCCCTGTCGCACCCACTCCCCAAGAACCCCTCTCCCTCTCTGCAATGTTCATCATGGGAGATTCTTCTGTGAGTTGCGGCCATGTCTCTTTCTTTCCCAGTCTCTTCAGTCAAGATTCTTTCCTTTTCCCCTGTAATGGCTCCCAACCAACCCTCATTCCTCAATTGCTTGCTGAGAAGATGGGTTTGCCTCAAATCTCCCAATTTGACAGCCAAAATGGAACAACTGATGATCTCATCTCAGGTTTGAATTTTGGTTCTTCTCCGGCGACGATCATAACTGCCGGTGAATTGGGTTTTCTGAATCAGCAGTTGCGACAAGCTCTTGAGACGATTCAGTTGTTAGAGCTCGAACTGGGTAGAGAAGAAGTTCAAGAACTCATAAAATCTTCTCTGTTCTATCTTTCCTTTGGCAAAGACGATTACATCAACCTCTTCTCCAGTAATTTCTCTGACGTAAGGATGAGGTTTGGTCCAACTGGGTTCGCTCAGATTCTGGTGAACCAGATGGTTGGGGTGGTTAAGGATCTTTACAATGCAGATGCGAGGAAGATACTGTGTATGGGTATTGGACCATTGGGTTGCAGCCCACGGATCTTGTATGAGTCTCACAGGTATCGGGTTGGATCGGCGGCCGGGGATGGACATTGTGTTGATGAGATCAATGAGCATATAGTTCAGTACAACCTCATGCTCTCCAAGAGACTTTCTGAGCTCAGCTTGGAGTTATCCGATGCAGAAATTGTGTTCTGTGATGTATACAGTGGGATGATGGAGATTATAACCCATCCGGGTCGGTATGGGTTTGAGGAAGTCAGGTGGGCTTGCTGTGGTTATGGAATGTATGGTGGTAGGATTAGGTGTATTTCAGAAGAGATGGTCTGTGATGAGCCTACAACTCATGTGTGGTGGGACTTCTATGACCCTACAGAGGCAGTCAATGTTTTGCTAGCTGACTCTATCTGGTCTTCCCAATCTTTGGGTGATCTTTGTGGCCCAATCACAGTCCAACAACTGGCATTCATGTAAAGCAACAAGTGTACCTTACATTCTTTTCCCCTATTTTGTTTTGGGGAATGAATGGTTTCAATTCATCTTTTGTAAACAAAGTATTGATGTGATTCTACAGTTTAGATCTTTCAAAATAGCACAGATAGGTTCACCATTGAACAATTTTAGTTTTCTTACTGTACCACTAATTGAAGATGGTAAAGAAGTGTATGTCTATGACAGATCAGACTGTAGTAAATTTCTTAAAAACAAACCAGTGGGTCCAACTGAATATCATAGGCTTACAAGAAGCTCCTTTCATTCAACCTTCTTTGCCATCACCAGGCCACCTTCTTTGCTATCACCAGACATAACAAAAATACAAAATTATCATCTGTAAGAACAGAGAACATTAAAGTGAGTACAGTTCTTCTTTGTCAGCAAAAGCAATCATACTAATGGTTGAAATATCAGTTTCATGTAATCCACATTAAGTTCAGCAATGGAATGAAATTCCAGGTGGTTCTCATTGATCACTCTTCACTTGCTAGTTTTGAATTTGAACTGTTCAAAACCAATTTACAGTATAGTTTTACAATTTGGCCTAACTTGCAGATAAGCCAGAACCTAATTCTTTAGCTTTGGCTCAACAACACCAAACACAACTCTCTTTTCCAACAACTGAAAGATTTTTGCACACACCTCAACACATGGAGAAGTGGAAGAGACTTTTTGTGTAAATGTTACAATGATCTGCAGACAAATGGTGCTTTGGAAGCCTTCAATGATCACACCAATCATTGTCATCTATAGTTGCAACAGTTGGCCCGGCCTCTAGACAATTTATCCCACAAACATATCATCTGTCTGGGCGACTGGTAATGTGCAGTGTAGTAGTCCTGCAAACACCCATATTGACAAAATTTCCAGTTATGGGAGTACTGGACGGCCGTAGTACTGTTGAATTGCCCAACCCACATTCCCATACTGACATCTTCCATCTTGAACACCTGCCAAACAAAGTAAAAACTTCTACTGTTATTGGTCTGACCAATAATAATCACAAAAGTAACAGTGACCTAATCCATGAAAAGCAACATCAATAGAAAGAGGGGAAAATAAAGGTTGTTCCCATTAACGAACCCTTAGGCTTGCATTGGCTTGTTGAGAGACGATAAATCTTGCAATATCACTCGAAATTATGTATCCAGGTCCATTGGCATAAGGAGGATATACTGCTTCTGGCCACTCCTGTAAATATTTTGTGTCAGGGACGGAATCATGAAAATCTTATCCTCTTTAATTGTATGAACTCCCTTCTTATTCAATTCATAGTGAAGCAGAAGCAGAAACAGAATCATGAATAATGATGTATTTCCCCCCCCCCCCCCTGATAATAGAGAATAATGCATTTGACGTATAGTACATCCTATCAGATTGCTAAATAACATAACCACATCACAAAATTCCCTTCAGTGGGACTCATGGACAGATGGGTCCTGACACACTCAATCCCACTCAACACAGCACACTGATTAAGGAGGATGGCTTTTGGAAAAGCAGTAGAGTAGATAAGGTTTAGATAAATCTTTGCAACCTGCAAATATATTCAAATGCAAAGCACAACCATACCTCGAAAGTAACTGCCCATTTTCCATGTCTGAGAGGCCTATGCAAGAGGTTCAGATTGCCCATGTAAAGGGACTTCTTTGGAGAGAAACCCTTTATTTCTTTTAAAACAGTGTCCACCCTAACAAAGGTATCATCATCACATTTCATGATGTATGCAGCAGTCAAGTTCCGGACCTGGAGAACAGTGGGTTTGGGGAAACACGAAAAAGTCAGTATGGGGTCCAATAAAATGGATGTGCATTAAATAATCATCATCGAAAGACATTCAATTTTGAGAGGGCCATGGGAAAGGGTTAAATATATAGCTCTTAACTCACCCCATACTCACAGATGGCGATGGTTTTAAATACGACAAGTTCATACCGATCCAAAAATGGCAAAATCACAATATCACCAAAATACGCTGCTTCCTTCTTCAACAATGCATTCACCTCCTTCCTTGGATTCTACATGTCAACGAGTAGGAACAAAGTAATTTTATCAAATTTAATAACAACAACAACAACAACAAAAAAAAAAAAAAAAAAAAAGGAGCATGCAAGAGTATATAGGTAGATAAGAGAAGATTTACAACTCGTTTTTCAACCTGAGATAGAATGGACTGGTGAAATAGGGTTATTGTAAGCAGTATATGGCCACATTTCTCCCTCTTCCCAACTATTCCTTTCAAGATAACAGTTTTTAACTGGCAATAATATGATTGAAAGAAATTGCCTCCATCCAGAAGAGAAATCCCCCAGTATAGCTAGTCCATTACAACCCCAACCAACCTTGGAGGATCTTTAAAACCAATCAAGAAATTTGTTACTATTGCAAGCCAAAGATTCCACCTCCCGGTGAGAAGGCCCAAATCCCCACCAGTAAGAAGTGGAGGACCATAAACATCTAGGTACTGTAAACAAGTTACCCTCCATAATTAGTCTCCCATATCTCGAGAGTGGGCAGTTTCCAATACTGGAAGCAGGAAGAGAACCTCAGTTTTCAAAGAATCACCCATTACAACAGCACGAACTGTGCATCTGTAGGTCTCCTTCCAGTCTGTGAAGCAAATCCCAACTGCCAGATCTCTCTCAGAAAGTAACCATCAAAATTCAGTTAGGCAATGATCTAAGCTCAAGGGTACCACAAGCAAATACCAGAGGTGAAGGAGATCAACATCATTATAATGCTTCGGTCCTTCAAATAGTCTCTTCAGAGATACATCTGAACACTAAATCTGCTCAAGCCCGATGCAAAAGCATACAGATAAATGGTTTATGAATATATTGTGCGAGTCCAAAATAGTCTCTCCAGAAATAGCTCATCTCATCTGCCATGACTAAGAAAACCATATAGCTACATGTTTTATCATCCTGAAATTTGAGAAAAGTATCTTCAAGTAATCCAGTATAATCCCGGATACTCCATATAATTGCCATGTAGGCACCTCCATGTGTGTCCCTATTCCCCAAAATAACTTAGTACCAATGCTATACCAGGGGGAGGACATCCCATAGGAAACCCAGCTAACACACAAAGTGATTAGAAATTGGGACAAGATTAGTCATTAAACAGCAACACAGGAAAGATGGTTTACCATCTCCCCACTAGATTTCCATATCATACAAATATGACAGGAGACAGGCACTGGTTACTTCTCTACATAATTTTCCAAGCCGACCTTACCATGGGCAACTTCCAACATAAACCTTGACTATTGGTATACACTTATAATTTCAAATAGGCCAGCTAAAATCGGTCATTTCAACAGATATTAGTAGTGAAGAATTTGGGGGAAGCAACATTTTAAAGACAACAAACCATGAGGTCTTCCTCAATAAAGATAAGAAAATGCTGTCTGTGAAATACACCAACCCATGATTACTTCAATTTGACATTCAAGATAAAATAAAAAGAGCACAGATTTAATAGGTTGTATTTATCATGGAAATACAAGAGCAAATATTCTAGAGCTTTGCTTCAAACATGGCAGCGCAACAGGGGATTAAACTCATGTGAGCCCATTAAAAAAAAAGACGCATATTAAACTATCAGGTTGGACCTCGGGCTCAGCTCTATTCAGAATTCGTCAACTTCCAAACTAATTCCTGCCTGATTTGCATCCCTAACCCATTCATCTATTCTTTATCTTCCTTCTTCTGTTACCATTAAAGAGAAATCTATCATCACATTTATGGTTAAAAGACAAGCAATGAGGACTGTTAACACCCTTACACATGAATTCCAAGGCCCAAGCTTCTTTGTGTTCATTTGTAACCCACCTCTTCCCCAACCCTTTGGCATCTTGGTCCATGCTTCTCTGATTTAAACTAATTAGAAAGAAAAACCACAGAAAATAAGGGTTTAAGCAATTCTTAAAGTGTTTTTTTCTGGATAGGTGCAATTCAATGAAGTTGATAGAAAGACAAAATGCATGAGCAAGAACCAGCCACTCTCCCCCACTCTCCCCACAAGTCGTTCATTCTCATCAATCCAAGCAAACGTGGGGGGCCAATTGTCTGGATTCAAGACAGGACTTACACTGTCTGGATCCATAAAACTTAGGGGTAATTGCCTAGATCTACCAAATAATAAAAAGATTACAGAACTGGTAGGTATAACTCTTGTAAGATAGATAACGGCTGTAATCAATCCCAGTTATGACTAGTGATAGGCTCCAAACATTAGGCAAACAAGAGCCTCAGATCTGATCAGAAATTACAACTGAGAAATAAACACAGATTAGGCCAAAACTAGGTTAACCTGTAATGCACAAGACAGGGTCATACGAGCCTGAATTTGGGATTGAATGGAGATCATATAGGCAAGCAAACCATTAAAACCATAAAATTCTGCTGGCCGGATTGAGAGGTATGATGGTAGCAGCTTCTGATGACCTTCAAATTGGAATCAAAGGACCTTTGTATGATGCCTATCTGTCCTTCAAAAGTTGATCAAGTTCTGATGTCTAAACAGGGAGATAAGCTGGTTGCAAGAAAAGGAAACTTTTAGGTGATTTCAAGTAGCAGCATCAACAAGCCTCTGATGGCCTCAGTCTTCTGGTCGAGTTACCTCCCTGATGTGATGAACAAAACCCCAAAACAGGGCCAGCAATAGAGCAAAGGTCAGGGTTCTATGAAGGTGCAATGGTCTGCCCAGAAAACCCTGTTCACAGGCTGTCAATTGAAAACCCTGTTCTAAACATAGTGGAAACCTCATGCTTTTTTTTTTTTTTTTTAAATCATACCTAAACAAAATGGTACTCTGACTTCGGACACTAGGTAGGTATTCTTCGAACCCTTCACCCTAGGCTATTCCACAATAAAAACAAAAAACTATTGACCATGTTTCTATGAAAAAGATGGTTTTGAGAAGTTGTTTTTACCTAAAGCTGTTCTTGAGAAGAAATGGATTTCCAAAGGTCGATGATGAAGTGATAATCTCCAATCTCCAAGTGTTGAAGTTGTTAAATATCCATGTAGGGAAGAGATTTGGCAAGAAAACCATCAAAAGCTCACTTTTTCTTCACAACAGGGTGAGATAGGCGAGACATGTCGGGTTATGTCGAGTTGGGTTGGGTTGAGGGTCGAAATTATGTATATACCCCATTTGACTTGGTCTAACTCGACCGAGATATTTTACATTTTAAATATCACTTGTGCTCTCATATTGCCAAGCAAAAAAAAAAAAGAAGTTAATAGCAAGATCTTGAACCATGTTTCTAATTGCATCCTCCAGCTGTATCCTTGTTGACCAAGCTTCAGAATAGAACAAAATAACAGTCCATTTCTGAAATTGGCAGCAAAGATTTATGGATCTTCTAGAACCTTTCCTGGGACTTTCTCTTACTTGCTAAGACACATGGATAAGACAAAACAGAACTTCAAACTAGAATAGGTAGAGGGATGTTTGGCCTCCACAGATGGCTTCCACAAGGTTGGACTGCTGGGTTCAATTGGCTGAAGAATGGCCCAGATTTTAGGCCAGCTTTGAAGCACTTATGCCTCTTTGTTGACAGCTCGATCTACGTCATAAATTATATTTTACACTCACAAGTTACCATGTTGAAAATATTTACCAAATCCCAGTAAGGGTATTAAAAAAATAAAATAACAAAAAGCTAAATGAACGACATAAAATACCCCTTACATCCTTCTATCTCTCCTTTCTTCTTCTTCTTCTTCTTCTGCTAACCAACCACTCCCTCTCCCACTCTCTTCCCCCCTACCCCCTCCCTCCCTTGCAACCTGCCTCACCCCACCCCATTCCCTTCCCGGCCCCCCATGCTCCCCTTCCTTGATAAATCATTCAATACAAAGGAAAAAAGAGTGAGGAAGAAAACCAGGTAAAATAAAGAAAAAGACCGTTTACTTCGTTTTCTACTCCCTACCGTGTCTGAAACTTTCAGCATCGTTCAGCTCTAACCAGAGATTCAAAGTCTCAAGCAGAGACCAACCTCACAAGACTAACTCTGTTTCTCCTCCTCTATAACTTCTTAACTCTTTTTTATTTTGGTTCTTTTTGTATTTAAATGTACAACCTGGTTCTTCAACTGTTACATTCCCTTTCTCATTTTCATTTTTTCCACTGTTTCTCAGTACTGTGCCACTTGTCTATTTCTGGGTTGCAATTAAACTTGTGTGAATATCAATTAAAGCTTCCGTAACTGGGTTCCATTTTTCATATATTTTTTGCCTTCTGGGTTCTGCCAAGGGGAATTCTTTCCAGTGCCTTCGGTTCTGTTCTCCCTGTTTTTCTAGGTTTCAATTTCTGATCACCAATTAAAACCCTTTCGATTGATATCTCCTTCTTCCTCCCCAAGTATCCTATTGGGATTTTTCAATTGTTGTTTTTAATTTTCCGGTCTTCTGTTCTTTGAGCATTTTCATATAGGGTGAGCTCTGTAAGAAGAAAGCATGGCTTTCCAGAGGATTTTTCTATTGTTTCTACTTACCTCTACTTCTGCGCTTTTGGTGCCACTACTGCACGTCCTCGCCAAAACACATTCAAGTCCAATGATTCTGTACTTGTTGGGGTAGCATGGTGGGGTGTGGCGAGGTTGCAGGGGAGGGTGGGATACGGGGGAGAGAGCGGAAGAAGGAGGGACGAGGGAGTGGTTGGTTGGAGGAAGAAGGAGAAGAAGAAGAGGAGAGAGAAAAGGAATTGAGAGGTATTTTAGGTTGTTCATTTAGCTTTTTCTACTCTTATGAGGATTTGGTAAATCTTTTCAACTTGGTAACTTGTGATTGTAAAATATGATTTATACTTGCCAGTTTTGTAAATCTTTTTGCTATCTGTTATATCTAGGCAATTCCCCCAAACTAGACTAATAGGGGAGAGGCAAGAACTTCACCCGTTAACCTACTTTAACAGAGAGACAGAACAGACAAGACAGAAACAAGGGCAGTGAGAACTACTAGTGGATAACTCTCCCTATCGTACGGCTTTCGCAGACTCGAGCTTGCTGGCAAAGAATGTGTTATTCTCCTCCTCGTACAGTCAACTTAATAGGTTTCAAAAGATCTCTGAGGAAAATTAATGCAGAGCATGGTGTGGATGCACTTCAAAATTGAACTAGCTAGTTAATAGATGAGATCAACATCTACAACTCTTCTTTTATGAAGTGCTGGAAATGTATCTGATCTTTTTTCTTTTCCCTTGGGGTTTAGGAAGGTGAGAAAGAAATCTATAAAAAGGAAGAAGAGGACAATAGATAAAATCCCTGTCAAATCCACAAATGTACTCGTCAATAAATGATGGGTCCCATCAGGAAAATTCACCTTATGAAGAGTTAGCCCGGTTAGAGAATTACAAAAGTTCGACAGAAAACTTGGCCATTATTCATCAATGACTAGGTGAAATACATCCAACTCTTGAACTTCTTCTGTTGATTGGTGATGAAGAAAATTGCTTCAAAAATTCAGAAGGGCTTTCATGATCTCCATCATGGAGGCATCTGTTTTGACTTGTAAAATGGCTATAATAGGGGGAAAAAAAAAAATCATAGCACAAAGATGAACTTAAAAGAAAAAAAAAGACTGAACCCTATTCATCACCTTTGCCTTCTAATCCCAAGACCTGCCACTAGATGGAAAAAATACCATAAGAGCAAAAGATCACACTTCGTTCACCATGCTAGCATTTCCAAACACATCCACACACATCACCCCAAACCAAAATAAAAATGAGAGGGGAAAAAAAATGGGGGGCAGGTACATCTTGCTTCATTGAGCGATACCCTTACAACTAAGATGCAATTAAAATTGAGGAAACCATGAGAATCATGCCACTATACCTCCCCTCCCGAAAGCAAGCTACAAGAAATTTTTACTTTCCTTCTGGCTTTACCAAAAACCCACAGTGGAGCAGTAAAAAAACAGAAACAGCGTTCTGAATAAGAAGTGAAAGAGAGCTTTTATTCTTCCACCATAAAGTTGTCATGCATGGGCTAGCACCAGGGCTTGTCAATGATGTGATAAAAATCGAGGGAAAGACACTATTCACTGGTCCAACAAAAAGTTTCCCTATGTAGAAGGAATATCATAATAGCATGATGGAAGCCCAGATATCCAATCCATCAAATTTATTTTAATTAAAAACTTTCTTGGCACAAACGACTATGTATCTCTAATAACACATAAAAGCTTACCAATGCCACAAAGAAACGAACGACTACGTTAGAGGACTTGATTTCAGATGATTGCATCCAGGTTTTTCTAACTGCCATGCGCTCTGCAAAGTGATTTGAAGCAGAAAGAATTCCAATAAAAAGCTGAACCGGACTTTTGGGCAAAGGATGAGCCTTCCAATTCTCTGACATTTCCAACACTCGCTGGAGGGAGAAACTTGGATGAGAGGTAGGAAGAGAAGTTGCATACACATAATGCACATCCAAATCACCTTTAATTGCTAATCCTGTTGCATCTTCAAGAGTAAATCCCTAAAAGAAAAAGAAAGACTGATCACCTGAACAGCATTTTCAAGCTAATTTCAGCAGAAGTAGGGAAAGCATGCCAAGAACATAAACATCAAAACTTCAAAACCAACATTACCCTTTTGTTCCATTGGTTAAAACATATCCAAGATACTGGCGACATGGAACAGATAGAAGAGGATAGAATAAAATGAAAACTTGTGTTCTGGAAAACCAACAGGAGGAAGACATCCCCCTTATTCTGACATGCATAAGCACATCCATGAGGATCAGGCCCCCGCATCTGATGGATCCAGGTGAATATTCATCAGAATCGTTAATATTACCTGACAGTGTTTGAGATTTTTCTTGACCATTATCCACATTAACTTGCCCACCATAGAGAATTAGATAGGCCAGAAGGCTCAGATGATGTCACTTTGCCCTAGGGCATCCCTTAGACAGTACATGATCAATGAACTGTCTGAAACCCCTCACAAGAACCAAGGTGACACTCAACTGGACAACTGAAATAGGAACAGTTAAGTCCCATCTTCTGATCCTGACATGAGCAGTATTCATCATAAAAAATATTTCTAAAAACATAGTTACATACCGTTCGATAAGGAAATGAAGTCACATGTCGGCCACCAACATTGATGTGATATCCTTCCACACCAGCTCGGATAGTCAGGATGAACATTCTGCCCTCCGCAAAAGGAAAGGGCCAGGTAACTTCTGGCTTTTGCTTACGCCCTATGAATCTTTTGAACCAAGATGTTGTCTTGGACTCTTTTGTATCGACAATATCACTCCGCATCCATCTCTCACATCTCCCAAATCCATCAACTGTCCAACAGTAAGTACCAGAAATATGGGTGAAACTCAAACAAAATATGGCACCTTGGAGATGGAAAATCTGTCTGTCAAAGGAGCTAAATTTACTGCCCTCAAATAATACCCTATGCCCGGCACAGTTTTTGGAATATGGATAAATTAACTGGGAAGTCAGCATGTAAAGGTGGAGGACCAAATAAAAGCATTACAAACTTGACAAAAACAGCAACCAAATAGATTGGAAAAACCCCTCATGCCTAAACTGAATCATAACTCAACACCAAAATGTGGCAATCACCTAGGTTTTTAAGTAGGCAGTTCAAAAGATCCACCGAGCTCCAAATAAAAGAAGAAACTTACTTCTTGATAAAGGGCTCAACTAAGAAGAATAAAAAACAATTAGGTTTTCATTGACACGTATCCATCTGCTAGATTGAGAGACAGTGCCAAAACATGTTTCCCAATGCTTTTACATGGTATGCATGCTTTGCATTACATATCAACATTTATGCGACATGATGTTTTTTTAGTTGTTGTTCTATCAAAGTTACATAAAGATGTTAAATCCTTAGGATAACATGGAAAATAACGGAACCATGGATGCCAATGTATACAGTTATAGGTCCAAGTAGCATTTGTTTGACTAGGTTGCATTAAGGTGGGCATGGGATAGGAATCGGATTGATTTGAACCAAATTGCTCCAAACCTGATCCCAGCAAAGCCTGGCCCAATTTGGTTCAAAGCTGAGAGCCTGAGACCGAAATTGGCTTGAGTTGCAGCCGCTATGTTTGACCCTAAATCTTAGGGAACTCAGCCATAGCTATGTTGTCTATACTTTAGTACTTTCCAGTATTACCAATGTTCAAAAAACCTCACCAATTACACCATTCACTAAACATAACCCCTAACATTTTTATGTTCCCTTCCAACTTCTTCAGAAATTTATGTTTTTTAATCACTTTTTTTATGACATGTCGGGTAAAACTAAACCACTATTGACATGGATCCCATAACCATCTCCATGTCAATTTTTGCAAACATCTGAAAGTTTATGAGGATCTGCTTAAAGTACAGGATATATTGTGTCTTGCATCATTGTGCATCCTTACCACAACGATAGTTTAAGATTTGGGTCGAAATAGCTGAAATCTTTTCGGTTTCAACATTGTAAAACCAGGATCTGAAACCAGTACCTGCGATTGTGAAGAGAGAGAGAGAGAGGACATGCTGAACATGATAGGATCAGTCAATCTATCATGGACTGCCTATGATGTATTTATATTAGCAAATAAGGAGTAAACCTTGCACAAGACTAAGACCAAAAGTAGACTTGAACAAGGGGTTTGGAGTGGCAAATCTCAAGTAGAGCAAGGGGTAAACACAATCATCTCAACCTCTGTAAAACCAACAAGAGCGGAAACTTCAACACTATGAAGAGTGAAAGCGAACCAGAGCAAACACCATCAGCAATAAACAGAACCATTTGATCAACACTATCAATAGACATCAGGTCAAATCAACATTTAGAGAAATGCTCTTGTCCTCTAATAAGTTTGACCAGTCAAATGATTTTGTTTATACATGAAACTTTTTGAATTGGATAGAGCATAAAACAGTTTCCTAAGTCTAAGATTATTTAAATCTAAGTTGTAATAACAAAGTTATGTTCCATCAAACTCATTTTTAAACTGCGTGAATGTTGTTAAAATCATTGAATGAAAATAATTTTATCGACATCAAATTAAAATATTATTTTACCGCAATTTTAGTTTTTAGCAATGGTTTACCATGATAAGATTTATGAAATTTTCAAATTTAAAGAAACCTCAGCACTTGAAAGTTAAAAATCTCCCCTACAACAAAAAATACAGTTTTTGTTCTTGGAATAGGGGATTGACTTTTTATCCTCTTGGAATTTGATTTTAAAACAATTTTTATTGGATTCAAATAGACTTAAACAATATTTGGCATAAATAAGTGTTAGACCAACGCCTTGCACTAAAGCGACAAGTTGCAAGACCCCAAACAAACTGCATGGATGCCAAGGCGGCGATTTGACAACTATGGTGCAGTTTAAAATAAGTTTGACTAGAGCATAACTTTCTCTAAATTTTGATTTTTGATGACTTAATATGACTTATGTTGTTTTTTGATGACTTGATGTGGCTTAATGTTGATTTTTATGACTAGATGTGGCTTAATGTTGACTTTCGATGACTTAATGTGGCTTAATGTTGACTTTTTTTATGATATAAGGTATATATGTAGCACATTAAATAATGTTAGTAAATAGGGGAAATAAAAAATAACACTTAAGGCGCCTTGGTTGCCTAAGCAATGCCTAGGTAGGCGCCTTAGGTTGCCTAAGCGCTTAGGCACCACTCCACCGCCTTAGATCTCCTTGTCACCTTGACAACTATGGTAGTACACGATGGATTGAATCAGTAGTTGCAGCAGGGGATAGGGGCCGATTTAGAACACAATGGTTGATTTTCTTCTGCAATAGCAGTGTACGAAATACCTTCTTCTCAGACCCAACACAAAACCTTAGTTCAGCTATGATCCATCATACAAAACTTTAGTCCTCATCGAAACCCTAGTTCTTCTTCTCCTACCAACTGAGATTCCACAAATAGGAGTGGACAGCATAGGTGCTGTCACCACAAACCAGAACCTTTGAATGACTCAAAAATGTTACGGCCATGTGACAAACTAGGATCTGAAACCAATACCTGGGATTGTGAAGAGAGAGAGACAGAGAACAATGGGAGAGGGGATGATGGGGACATCAAGGTGTACAGTCGAAAGAAGAAGAAGATTCAACCAGGTCCATCTTTGTGATTGGAGGATTAAACAAGAAAGAAGGAAAGAGAAGAAACAAGAAAGAAGAAGGAAAGAGAGGAGTCGAACCAGCCTTCCAGCGCTGGGTTCGACCCCCCCTTGTCCTCCCAATCAGTAGATCTTGTGGATCCCACCAATCTTATTTGATTCTAGTACTTTGCATATCTTGTGGACCCCACCAAATCTTATTTGATTCTAGTACTTTGCTTTAAATCTAGTGATATTTGATTGTCTTACATAATTAGGAAACTAGGACTTCTTTATATTGGTCTATTAGGTAGTCTTTTATTTCAAGTAATTGAGTTTCTAAATATCTTTTTTATTTTTGGAAGTTTATTCTATTTAAGTGTGAGGCCATTGGCCATTGTTTAATACAATGAATGTGAATTGAAAAAAAAACCAAGAGCAAGGCCCCCCACCCCTCTCACGATTCTCTCTCTCTTTCCATCTCGTCTTCTCACTTTCTCTCTCGCCTCTTTCCTCTCTTTAGTCTCTCGGCTCTCCCTTCTCTCTTCTCTCTTGTCTCGCCTCCCTCTCTTTTTCCATTCTTTTTTCTACTGCTGTTTTATATCCCCTTGGGGCTGAACTGTTGCTGCTGTATTTTTTTCTTTTTTCCTTAATGTTGAACTGTTTCTGCTGATCTCCCCTTTTGATGCTCACTGCTGCTGCTACACACTGCTGCCATTACATCACTGCTGCTGCTACCCTCGGCTGTTGCTACTCTCGGTTGTTGTTTACTCTCTGCTGGTGCTGATCTCCTTTCAATGAATGGATTACTGCTGGTTGTACCTGCTGTCCGTGAGTTGCTGAGAGCCCCAACATCATTCACCAAGCTGCATTGACAATACTGTGGATCTCTCTACAACCAGCTGGACTTGTCTTCATCAACTAAAGGTGGACTGCATCTCTTTATTTTGAAGGACCTTGATCTCTTCTTTTCTCCTCAGATCTGGACAGCAGTACGGTAAAACATTAAACTAAACCCTCCCCACCTCCATTAATCCCTATTATATATTGCAACCCATTAACATTGAAGCCAGCCTTTGCCCTTTGTTTATGCCTATTTTTACCCGTTGTTTTAAGTTGTTTCGTCACTGTTATATCTCCAAAAAAAACCCTGCTGATTTTCTATTTTAGTTGGTTGCTAGAGGACATTGATTGTTTGCATATCTAATTTGGGTGTCTAAATTGATTTTTGCTGAACCTAACATTCGTATGTCGTTTGTTCCCTTCCCCATGTCCCCACTTGAAACTTAAGTAAGAATTTATGTGTTTTTCCATCTAGATTATTATTGCTTTTGGCTACTTTGATTGTTAGTCTCATTTTATCTTGCATGCTTAATCTTGTTTGCTGAGTTTCTTTTTGTCCTATCTACCTAAGCCCCTTGAGTTGACCCTACCTAGTTAGTTAATCTTATAGGAGACCTAGTCACCTAGGAACCCCCTACATCAGGGGATGTGCTGAACACCATATGATCAGTTGATGGAGGGCTATAGGGGAAGGGAAGAAATCCCTAAGAGAACTCTGAGTTGCAGGAGAGGAAGAGAAGATATCGCACAAAGAGGGAGGGAAAGGAGGTGACACGACCTAGTCTTGCACCATACCTGGCACCAAAACTTTAAATTCAATCATTCTCAAAATCTGTCCAATAACTTGGGTTACATGCCTTTATATAGTAAACTGAAATTAAAATTTGCCTAATTAAAATCTAAAACTGAAATAGACTTTTGATTACTTCCTAAAATCTTTGTCTAAGAAAAATAGAAATACAATAAAACTAAAATAGGAAAATTCTACTTGTCTAATAGCTACCCAAAAGAAAAGATTGCAAATATTCCCCAAATAAAATAAAATCCTAAAGATCCTAATGAATCCAAGAATCAATTTAGACCCGGTTTGATAGGAAAATAGGAAAATTCTACTTGCCTCAATTCTACATCATCAGTATTGCTATCGTGGATTGCCAATGATGTATTTATATTCGCTAATAAGGAGTAAACCTTGTACAAGACTGAGACCAAAAGTATGACCTGAACAAAGAAACTAAGACTAACAACTACATCATGATAGGGACACTCCCCATATTGTAAGTAGTCTTCAACACACATGAGTTGAAATGAAACGTGGGTTGACTCCCTAGGACACTAGGTATGAAAAGTTTCGATAGAAATTTGGGCATTTCGGTCTAATTTCGATTTTTCTATTGCTTCGGTTGAAACATTACAAAAAAGTTCTAATAAAAGCACTATTTCAATTGAAATGAGTCGAAATTTCAACCATTTCAACTTTCACACATTTCGTTGGTTTTCGACAATTGGAGAGGAAAACGTCCAAAAAACCCCAGATTTTTATTTTCTAAATCGCTTACAATTCTTGATGGAACAAGGTGTTGGGGACTATTAAATGGTTTTTCTTCATTCCTAATGCATATTTTAGTTGTTTTAATTGAATTTTGTGTGATCTAGTACTAAATTATTTGTAGAATAAGCTATACTAGAGAAAGTATACACTATACAACAGGGTACAGCATACACTAACAACCTAGGATCCGAAACCAAAATACCATTTGAGTGTGCTTTTTAACAATCTAAATATTTCAATATATTTAGATGCTTAATTAGGGTTTTCCTAAAGTTTCAGGTCAAAATACGGCCAAATGACCACTGAATGGTCAAATGAATATGCAGCCGAAATGTACCAGATTTCGACTGAAATCTTGAACTATGACTATAATTTTCTCAAGTTAAGCACACAAATTTAGTTGATAGATTCAAATATATATATATATATATCAAGTTTCGTTCTTTGAACAGTCGGTGAATTTCACAGCGGTCCAACGAATCCTTAAAGGATCTTGTATCTGATTAGAGATCAATCTGTATATGTGTTATTTAAATTTTTCTTTCTTCATTTCGTTAGGATACTTAAATCTGAGCATGACATAGTTTTTCTTTAGATTTCTCAAATAATCAATACAAATTTTCACATGCTGCCATAGTTGTCATGGCATCGCCAAGGAGGCGATTTGACGTCCTGGCGGAAAAAGAAGTTTATGGCAGTGCTACGATTTATGTCCAAGATACTATCATTACCGCCTGGACAATTAGACATCCAACCCGTAATCGCAACGACCCAATTGCAAGAGCGGCGCTCTACCAACTGAGCTATATCCCCCCGAGCCAAGTGGAGCATGCATGAAGGAGTCAGATGCTTCTTCTATTCTTTTCCCTGGCGCAGCTGAGCCA
>NW_024868417.1:25410-75267 GCF_013358625.1 Macadamia integrifolia | reverse complement strand
ACAAGGTAGAACCATCTCTCTCAAGATGACAGACCCACTTTCTATACTATCAATAGGATCAATTATAACAAGTCACACACTCACGTGACTCACACATGGTGGTCGCCATTGCCTGATAGGCGTCGCCATGGCACAGCCATGGGCGCCAAGTCACGCCTGATTCACTAGTCGGTCGATTTTTTGTAAAATGCAGGGTAATTTTGATAGGGCTATGTTGATTTTTGATGATTTGATGTTACTTAATGTTAGTTTTATATGTTATAGGGTATACATTGTAGGCTTGTAGCATGCTAAATAACTTTAGAAAATAGGGGAAATAAAAAAGTAGCATACTAAATAACTTTAGAAAATAAGAAAAATAAAAAATGACACATGGGCAATTTGACCACCATGGCAACGCCATAACGGGTGATTCATCGCCAAATCGATTGGCCACCCCTCCACCGCCTTGGATCGATTTGATGCGGTGACAACTATGCATGCTGCATCATTCAACTCATAGGAAGCACAAAAACATTGAACTTGATCTCCAAACAAAGAAAAAACAGAAGCATAAATAAATCCTGCCATCCTCATGTTACTCCTTTGTAGCACCCAAAAAGAACCATCATATGGAAACCCGACCACACTTGTTTCCCAATCCCCACATGATCTATGGTGCACAAGGCATGGACAATATTCCACATGGGCATTCAAATAAGAGATAATGGCCTCCATGAATAGCCCTTTCGGACTATATTCTGTCTCAGGTCATGAAGCAAATAGTCTAGTCACATATCCTGATCCAGTAATGTTGTGAAATCCTAAGTCTAAACACAGGGTCCTGCAAATAACTTCACATAGTGCCTCAAATACCCCAACCCGGATGATATTTATTGCCCCTTATAATATACCTTAATGCCTTGTAATTGGATCTTTTTGGAAACTAACATAATCTTGATGAGTTCATTGATAATATTAGTTAGCAAAAACAATCCATTTAGGGAAATTTTAAACTGAAAGAAGCAAGATAAGAACTTACTCAACATATCATCATCGTTGCCTGACGGTAAACCATTACACCTTTGAGCTGAACCCCACTGCATCCTGTAACATGTATTGTGTTCAATGACTGGCCAATGGCTCCAGTCTCCTTTCAACCGTGGATTCAAATGCAGAATCTTTGGTGGATCCTCCCCATCAACTGCCTTGAGCCCTTGCAGTTCAACCATAAATTGTGAAACCCATACCATAGAATTTCCACGTCTAAATTTTGCAAGCTGAGGTACATACTCCTGATGAGGAGCATGGGGTGTCCCCACCAATGTTATAGAAGAACCTGCTGCAAGACCACAAGGAAGAAACATGATATTGTCCCCCCTCTCAAGTTCTTCTCTATTCACAGATACAGATGAAGGACATGACTCAGGTTTCCCCTCAAGTACAGAACCTGGATTAGCTTCTTCAGGATCCATTTTCTCTACTTCTGCCCATGCTTTCTGGCCTAGAGTCCAAGCCTCATCAGCCATTTTCTCCAGTGGAGACAGACCCATTGTCTTATTCCTTCGCCTCAAAGTATAACCTGTTAAATGATCATAGCGGTGCCGAAGTGGCTTGCCAGGTGGAGAATTGCTAGTTTCATCCTGGAATAGCCCCTTCCAAGGCATTAGTGGTGCATTCTGGTATTCATTATTTTCCAACCTCCGGTGAAAAGTATCCTTGTAAACAGAACTAAAGAAGGGTTTGCTGATATCCCCATCTTCATCACCCACTGCTGATCCATCCAGACCAACAAGACTGTCATCCCCACTGAACACAGAAGCAATCTCTAACAACTGAGGGAACTTGAAGGCTATAAAAACCAAGTACAATGCCGCCGTACCCAGCAAAAAATGGGACAATTTGAGCCTTCTCCCACCAGAAGGATCAGTTTTGGGTCTTCTCATCCTTAGGAACCACTTGGAAAACTGTAACCAGTCACAGAAATCTAGAAAACCTATTGAATATCCTTCCAAACTGACATTTGCAACTCATAAATATAAATTGAACAAAACCCACAACGAAAGAAACCCGATCGTACATTCCAACTAAGAAAATCCGGACCATAAAGTCACCCACCAATCGACCAATATAGCTCCGGATTCAGGTAAAAAGCACAGCTAATTTTACCAAAGAATCAATTCGAAATCCTTATAGATCCAATGTTAATTGAGCCCGCTTTACCAATCAACAAGCACTTAAAGTCTTCTACACAGCAACATTTTCGAGTAAAAGCTATTACTCTAAAAGAATCTGGCAAACCAAAGAAAACGAAGAATAAAAAGAGTCTCCAGCCAGTGATTCATCAATGTCGGCACCAACTTACCAGCACTTCGCAGATCCTACACCAAACAAACATCGTCAATGCGAGAGAGGCACAAGCACAAAAGAGACCCCAAAACGAGAATTACAGAGAAACCCAACCGATCTCACACATGAGCCGCTCAACTTCCTCAACCAACGCAGAAACAGTTACAAACCCATTACGCAAATCGGTTTCTCACCACTCTTAACAATTCTGTTCAAGGGAGATTCTGGGAAACTTAAATAGAAACTGAATCGAATGGAACCCTAGTGAACAAGATTCATAGAAGAAATGTAAGTAGAGAAATGGGAAATGAAAACGAAACTTCCGAATTAATATTACATAATTTGCATGCTGCTTCATAGCCCAAAACGGAGAAGAACTACAAGAACTGCGAAAGGATTCCTTTATACTGATTTTACAATCTTCTACCCAAAAACAATATCTTCATTCTATTCTTCGCCATTAAAATCTATCTCCGTAGCTTTCATACTCTCATGTGAAAACCGAAGAAGGGGGGAAATGTTTTTTTTTTCCCTCTACTCTCTCTCCAGTCCCTAATGCTTTTAATATTTCTGCCCTTTCTAGCGTCCATTTCACTGTTCGCTTTTTTTTTTTTTTTTTTTTAATCCAAACATTCTTTTCACATTTATCACTAGTGGGACCAAGGATTCAAGGGACGGTAACGATTTGGATCAGTGGGTTTCGGTCGATTTCACCTATGCTTTTTTTTAAAAGAATTAGTTTTTAACTATTTTACCCCTATACAAATAATCGAATTGGTCAGAGATTGGGGATCAGTCTCAGCCGATATCAATTCGATACGGCTGATCCCAAACCAATACTTGAAACCATGAGTGGGACAAAGTTCTCTTCGAGACCAACCCCTGCGCCACAGACAAGGTACGCTCTCAAACAAAAACACTCGCTCATTGTTAGTAGGTATTTTGGAGAGAAAGAATATTGTCAGTCTCATGTTTCCACGTCTAGACACAACCCTTATTTTCAAAGGGACGGGACATCTTTTTTGAACCCTTGAAAACTGGGTCTATGTCTAGCGTGGGAACACTAGATAGACGTCTTTCCCCCTCCTCTTTTAGGGAAAAGAATAATACCGATTGTGTGACCCCTATGTCAAGGCCAATGGGAGCATGCGTCAAGGCATCCAACAGGGATAGAAAGCTCAATTTGTCATCCCCTAAGTCTTGGACCAAGGTTTTAAAAAAAAATCAATTTTTTAGACTTTTTAGTGTTGGAGCGTGCCAATGGATTAGTATCAAATTGGTCAAAATTTGACATCAATCTGCTAGTACCGATCTGATCCAAGCAATTCGGATTGAACCGATCTAGTTTTTAAAACCATGCTCTAGAGTCTGGACATAAGAGCCCATAATCAAGTAGTGTTCTTTTCTCTTTTTATGTTCGAACATATATCATTAATAATCATTACTGTAACAACACCATCGTTTTAACTTTAAACCAAAATTGAAGAATGCTACCCAATCATGTGCTCACATGCTCAAATACAAGGACGATGAAATGAACATTCCATACTCTATTGGATGCTTGGGTGCATGCTCTCATTGACCCCACACTAATTCAAGGGCCAAAGCAACCAGGTAGTGTTATCCCTATCATTATTAGATGAGAAAAAAATTCACCTAAACAAAATTTATGAAATGAAAAACGGTTTGTCAGGAATTTTCCTTTAAGGGCAATGCTAGGTTGGTGGTGCTGATGAATTAAACAGCTCTTTATCCACAAGTTACCAATCTTGAATGTCAAAATCAAGGGCTGGCACGATTGAGATGGGATTACAACTCTCTACTTGTTCTTCCATTTGGTTATGTTTGCATTATTATTAGTTTATATCTTTTAAATGAAAATTGGATCTGATAGGTAGCATTCCCTTTTCCTCCATAGTCCCATAGTCCCATCATCATCAAGGTTGATCAGATCAAATGATTTCTACTCGACAACACATTACAGCTAATACTTGGTGAGGATGAGATCTAATGATTTGATTCATGTAACCCCGATTTCATTTAGTTGGTATAATGTTATGATTATTGTTGTTGATGAGATCTAATGATTTATAGGCTCTTGGCCTTGTTTCGGACATAAATCAAGGTTGAACCTTATTATGAAGCTACCAGCCCATAATTTATTTTGTAGTCTCTTATCTACTTTACCCAAAAGAATAAAAAATAAAAAATTCTCACAGCTACCACAAAACAAAGTTGTGGGTTCAGAAGAGTATAGTTAGCAAAAACAAGAACAACAAAAAAAGAGAAACGGATGGTATGAATTTTAAAGAGTGAAAAACTTGAATGATATGGTAAAAACACAAAAAAAACGAATGGTATGGATTTTAAATATGTACATTTCAAAACAATGGGACAAAAGAAAGGCAATACACACATATAAATTGAGGAATTATCACTTGAATACTTGCATCTAATGTTCAAAACAATTATAACATCTAACATTAATGCATATATATTCTACAACTCGTTAAAAGTATCAAGACATATGATCCAATCTCAATTCTATAATAATAATAATAATAATAATAATAATAATAACATGTCCAAAATTCTGTTGACCAATGTGGCTTGGCTATGATATTGTTCATTGTTGTCAACAAAGTCAACATAGCCCCGGAGTGATGCATGTTCTATTGGCGTTGAGAATCATCACTTTAGAAATATTTTTTCAACAAATGCATTTGATGGTAGCTCGATTTCGGGGTCTATTGATTAAATTTGAGTTGAAAGCGATATCATAATTTCGAGTCAATTTCATGTTGGCAAAAGAATTAGGTCGATTGGAGCTCGAGATTGCAAGATATGGTCAGTTAAGTAGCCATCGTGTTCAACATATCCAATGTCTTAAAAAAAAGGCCAAAAAAACAAGAGCGTGTTTTAAACTTTTTAAAAATAGAAATGTTGAGCGTTTGCTTTTTTTTTTTTTCCATATGTTTGGGAACAAAGAACAAAACGCATTTAAAAAAAAAAAAAAAACCGAGAATGTCATTTTAAACGCATTTTTGCTAACTATGGTTAGGGGCATCAGTGACTGGGCTACATTAGGGTTTTTTAAAACCATAGCCCAACCCTAAGCTCTCTTAACTCACCTAAGTCCAACTCAACCCTTGGTCAGGCTAGGATATCTCAGCCCAAGTCTACCTTTCTTCCTTGATGAATTGTTGGCACAAGTCCTACATTTTGTCTCTATGGACCGAGGAGAAAGGGAGGCGCTCAACGGGAAGAGAATTGTACCATGAGAGATGCAAGGAGGTCAACATGTTTCAAATATACAACATGGATTCTGGCAATGCCCCTGGTTGGGCTAAGCCCAACCCAGCCTAGCGCTGATTAACCCTGGTTGGGTTGGGTTGCACTTGAGTCTTTAGGATGACTTTGATTCTTTAAATAAGGAAAAAAATAATGAGTGGGTGGTGTATGTTGATTATTAAAAAACAAAGAATATGTTGAATTGTGCATCTCATTGATTAGAAAACAAAGAATGTGAAAACGAGTGAGTCATGTGTATAATATATGGGAGAGGGTTGGGCACATCTTCTACCTTTTGCAAACAAGTGGATGTGCCCAATGCGGAGGGTCATTTCCAATGTGGGAGAGAGACAGACACATGCTGGGTACAACGTCGATGTTCCCAACCTTTACCTATAATATATATTTATAACTTATTTAATATATATACATATATATATATATCTTTCACTTGACTATTGTGTCCCTTCTTTTATCCTTCTCTCCTCTTTTTTTACAATTTTTTTATTATAAATTATTGTTACCCTTTTATTTAAAGTGACTACAAAACTAATTAGAAGTCATTAAAAGAATATACATTCACTCCTTCTATTAAACTAATTCATCTTCCCACCACTTTCCTTGTTCTTCCCAAACACTCTCCATCCCACTTTTATTTTTCTTCTCAAGCTCTTTTTTTGATAAATTTTTTCCTCTTCAAACTTACGAATTACCTTTCCTCATATTCTTTCTCTTGAAATATATCCAATCTTCTCATCTCGTGCTTATCATCTTCCCACCACTTTCCTTATTCTTCTCAAATAGTCTCTCTCTCCCACTTATTTTTCTTCTCAAACTCTTTTTTTGGGTAAATTTTTTCCTCTCAAACTCACGAATTACATTTCCTTATATTCTATCTCTTGAAATATATCCAATCTTCTCATCTTTGCTCAGATCCCATCCCCCCCCCCCTCTCTCTCTCTCTCTCTATATATATATATATATATATATATGCAAATTCTTGATCCGCCCGATCCCAAGAGGGATAGTGCCAACCAGATGGTTACTGCCCAATTCCAACTCAAGCATTTTCGCACAATTGCCAATCTCATGAGGTATCTCACCTCTTAATGAGTTCTGGCTCAGAAGCAAGAATTGCAATCTAAATGCATTGTAGATGTCTTCTGGTATGGTGCCATTGAATCTGTTGTTACTTAGATCGAGCTTGTTAAAATTCTTACACCAAATAATGGACCTTGGGATTTCTCCAAAGAGACCATTACCAGGCACAATTAATTCCTGCAAGAAAATAAGCTTTGCTTCCAATAAGGGAAACAAGGAAAGGAAGGAAACGGTTTTCCTTCTAATTATTCTAGCTCATCAAATTCTCAACCGCTCAACTTCTCACATTGTAGGAGTTAGGGGTGAAACAGGGCCGCTTGGGCTGGGTTTCTTAAAACCCTAAGCCAACCCTAGGTCCCCAAAACTCAACCCAACCCTATCGGCTTCATGCTCAGGCCCAACCCTATCGGGCTTAGGGTTGGGCCGGGTTGGGTCGGGTTGACTTTAGCTGGTCTTCTTAGTGGAATCACATTTTGATAAGTACGATTTAATTCTGATTTTAATTCCAATTTCAATTCTTCAAACCACTCTGCTACCTTCAAACTCTGAAAAACATTGACCGTAACTGACCCTCCGCCCCCTAAATTCCTCAAAGTGCTGGCATGTGCTAAGAGTCTAAAGAGAAAGAGTCATTTCTACTAACGAAGTTCTCATGTCGATTTCTCAAAAGCTTAGGAAAGCTTTCTTGTCATGTTTTAGTTATTCATACAACATGATGCAATGACATTATGGGCTGAGTTAAATCTTGGCCACAATGGAAGTCCAGGCTGAGAATTGTCGCCAAATCTCCAAATAGGCCAAGTCCAACCCAAAATATTAGGCAGGTGGAGTTGTTTCCTGTCAATATGTGCAGTGTTCCGGTGTAAAAAAGAAATTCAACATTTTCAATTATAAATTTCAATAATTTCATTTACTATAATAGAGAACTCAAAAGTGAATGCAAATTCCAATGTATGAGAAAAACAAGACTTGTTTTTTAGTTGAAAGTTTAAGAAATTAAAGTCCAATGTTCCATGTCATCAACAAGACACCATAGCCAACCATGAAAACAGATAGTCCAAATCTGTATCCATATAATGAATGACCTATCAAAAAAAAAAAAAAAAAAAAATGAGATAGAAAAATAATAAATAACCAAAGCAAATGGAGAATTAAAAATTCTCATACAAATTAACAATAATAACACAAAAACAACAAAGGTCTCTCTCTTGATACCTGATAGATAGGGTAGTTTGCTTTAAGTCAATTAATAATATCACCATCATCAATAATAATCAGGGTTAGACTCAGGGCAAGTTAGGGTCGGGATGGGTTTTCTATGCCTCATCCTAGGCCTGGCCCAACCCCACACATGGTTGGGTCGGTTTGGGCTGGGTTGGACCAGGTTGACCCTTATAGTCGAGATAGACAGGGTTAGGGCTTAGGGTGGTTTAGGGCAGATTTGGATTGTCAGGCTAAACTTACGCCCCTAGTAGGAGTGCCCACTATATCTTATCAATCTTACGACGTGGTTCTTTTGACTCTAAAAATGATTTACTAGCTTCATTTTTTCACCCTTTGCATTCTCAGTGCATGTATCACTCTGTGTGCATAGCTATTTTTGCATACATCATTCTGTATACACCATTATTTGTGTACATTTGTCTATGTGTCTTTTTGTGCAACGTTAGTTCCTTTAATGAACAACTCCCAATTGTGGAACATATAAAACATTGTCATTAATCACTTGTATTTCCATCATGTAGCTATTCCACTTGCATGGATTTCACACTCACCATCCTTTGGTTCTTTAAAGCAGTCTAGTTTGCCTCCATAGGTGGAACTCTAATAAACATTCCTTGGTAGATCATCTCATCAACTGAGGCTCAGTCGATGGCTCTTGAGGGGGCTACTTCCTCTATTCATATCACCTATACCAATTGTAAAAATAAGATCAATGTGGTCATCAGTATGAAGTATGAATACCAATGATGAGATGTGATGGGATCTAAATAATATCTCTGTTTTAGAAGACGTTAGAAGTGTCTTTTTAATCTGTTTCTTGTCATCCTCTTTCTCTGAATCTCTTTGAGTTCTATGCATTCCTTTTTTCTTATGTCCTTCCTTTTTCCAATAGTGTCATGTAATCTCCTTCCATGATTGTTTATATTTTTCCCCTAATTTTCTATAACAAGTGTTTTAATTGAGGTGAACCCGGTGATTTCCTTCCTCTTCATTCAACAAACTTTTTGTCAATTACTCAATTTAAGCACCTTATTTGGTGCTACTAAATTACTAAGAGACACCATCAGTGTCTTCCAATTTTTCTAACAAGTTGAGAAGTAACATGGTTTATCACTCATTATTAAGCACCATCTTCATGGAAAATGGTTGATTCATAATACTTTGTGACTCGTTCAAATGTTCTGCAACTAGGCTTCCTCCTCTCTTTAGGTTCACAACCTTACTTAATAAGAAAGCTTTGTTGTCACCAGTTTTCCTTTCATACAGTCCTAACTTCTTCCACATTGAATGTGTAAACGTCTCTGTGGAATAGTAATGGAAAATGGTATCATAAAAAAATTGTCGGAGAAATACAATGCTTTCCCAATCCAATATCTTCTATTCGACATCAATCATCTTTTTTGGGTTTTCTCTGAATCACCCTTGCATACATACCCTAGCAGTATACTAAGTCTTCGATCTCTACTTTCCTAATAATTTAGTTGGTCCCATTCAAGCAGATCATTCGTGTTATGATGTTTCCCTCCATCTTTTACATTTGATTTTAATAATTTAACACTTATTGGGAAAAACAATCAATTCACTCATATGAGTAAATTAACAGAGATATTTAAAGATAACTAAATATGCTCAAAATATAATAGACTGAACAAATCAAATTAACTGCAAAAAAGCATATGCCAATTTTAAAGTGGAAAATCCTTCTAATAATAAAAGGAAAAACCATGGGACTTCATTTTAGGTAAAACTTCCACTAAGTTAAATAAGGGGATTATGAAATTTTCTTTTTAGCCAATGCCAGAGGCTACTAAACATCAAGAGAGAGAAAAAAAAAAAAGTCTCTCTTAGATTACAAAGCAACTCATGAAACAAAGGTGAATTCATATGATTACAGTACATTCAACTCAAAATCCGTCTCAACCCCAAGGGGGTACCCAAGTTGGCAAGGGACCTTCGCCTCAGGAAGCGTGTGGTTATGAGTTTGATTCCTCTTACCTCTTTGGGGCCACTCACTCAGGGTGTTTAGTGCTCTTCACTGCTTTCAGTGAAAGTTGAATGGTTCTTATTCAATCCACGTATGACCCGGTCTATGCGGTTGTGGGGTCAATATGGACCCGCATGACTAATCAGGCCGAAGGCCTTGATACCTGTCATTAGCAAAAAATAAAAAATTCAAAA
This sequence comes from Macadamia integrifolia, assembly GCF_013358625.1. Taxonomy (NCBI): domain Eukaryota; kingdom Viridiplantae; phylum Streptophyta; class Magnoliopsida; order Proteales; family Proteaceae; genus Macadamia; species Macadamia integrifolia. The sequence goes on along the minus strand of NW_024868417.1, from coordinate 65,145 downwards.
CCCATCATAATAAAATATGGAAAAACATTAATATTTTCCCTTCTTCTTTCTTTGACAAAGACAACACCTTCACAATGCAACCCAATATGAGGAACACAAGAGATACCTTCTCCTCTTTTTCTCTCCTCCTTCATTCATGGGAAAATCCAAATCCAAAAAGATATTACTAACAAGAAATATGTCTGACTAACTTGAAATTGGAAATGGATTTTCCGTTGTATGTACCCTCTCACTCCCCAACCATTCCTATAGAAACAAAGAATGATAGGTCTAGTTGGTTACAAGTTAGTGTAGTGGGTTGGATTACAACTTATTTAAATTTTACATCAATTTACATCCTACCATAGTTCTAATTAATTTCACTTTACTTCCTTTGTAATCAAACAAATCAAAGGAGAATAATTTTTCACTTCCCTTCCCTTCCCTTGCAACTAAACGGAGCCTAAATGCCATTACTAGCACTTGTAATGATTAAACTGCAGCCCTGTAAGTAAGAGGGTCCCATTGAAGAACCAAGAAAATGAGAGAGGAAAAATAAGAAAAATAACTAAAAAAAAAAATTATAAGCTTATGTGGGGGTAAAGAGAGAAACCCTCCAAGAAGAAATTATTAATACAATTAATACTTGATAGGAAAACTGATTCAAAAGCCCATTATCGGAGATTGACAAGATGAATATTCACCACATAGGGTTGACATTTCAATTGCATGCACCAATTTCACATTCTAAATTTTACAAGAATTGCTCTCTGTTTTGGAATATGTAAACCTAGACCAACATTTAAGGAGGGTATTCCTAGATCATCTCCCATTTTTTTTTTTCATGTGGAGTGATGATTCTTTTTATTTCAACTATTGGATAGATAGAGAGTTTTTTAAATGGTCAGATATCAAATTTAGTGGTCTATCACTTCTACTGTACACAACTTTTCTTCCGGCAATATAAATTAGATTGAGAATGTATATGATTAGATGATGACATAAATAACATATCCAGAAAATCTAAGTCATGTCGGGGAAAGAACTGAAAATTAAAATTTGGAATGTCTAGCAGTGATTGATTCCCTTCAACCTCAATTTTAGCCTTAAGAATACCATTTGAAGGTCAGTGAACAATTGAAGAGCAAGAGAAAGAGCTCAACTCTTATTAGTTAAATTCGATCAGAAAGATAGTCCAGAAGAGTCCTTTGCCTCTCCCGGGGCTCAATCAACATGACAACATTAATTTGATGATAAGACGAGACCGCGCTCAAACCCCGTGACGTTATTGATCATCATCTTGGCGATCGGTAATGAAAAAATCATTTTTGGGACAAACTTGGTTGAGATCTCGAAAGTCAATGCATACTCAGATCTACCCCATTCATTTTTGTTATGGGGACAATGTTGGCCAACCAGTCTGGATACTTTTCCTCTCGAATGAAGTTGGCATTCTTCAACTTCTGTACTTCTTTTTTATGCTCTACCAATTCAGGGTGGAACTTGTGTTGTGGTTGTTTGACTGGCAAGATGTCAAGAGATATTGCTAACTTGTGCATTGTCACATTGGGATCCAACCCAGGCATTTGGGGATTGCTTTACTTGGAGCTATACCGAAATGCCTGGGCCAATCTGCAATCCCAACGAATTTTATTCGAACCATGATTGGAGAATCAAGCTATTTGCCCTTTAGTAGACCGTGGGCCTGACGTCCTCCTCATTACAGTCCTCCTAGAATCAATAGCATTTCGTCGGATACATCCGGTCTTTTCACTTGTGTAGTCCTATGCACAGTAAGTACTATAGCTCCAATCATGACAACTAATAAAATAAGATTATAAACCAAAAACCAGACGGAATAATAGGTATAAAGTAAATTGCCTAATGTTTTCAAATTAGTCCAACTTCGTACCTTTCTGGCATGAACCGTCAATCTCAACGACTGAACTAAGTCTTGGTATTCCTTCTTGAGCTTCTAGATGTCTAATCTTAATTCAGATCAAGTAATCAGCAGGGATTCAAGCAAAGCAAAGCATTGCTGTTGTGGTGTAGTTGCCTTCATGATCTCTCAATTCCAGGGCTTTCTTCACTAACTCTGGTTGGTATGTCACCCTGTACCATGTCTGAACTCCTTCCTAAGTGAATTGTAGGCACCATTGAGTCTCTCTTTCAGCTCCTGTTGCTTCTTGCTGTTGGTCATGGAAAGTGAGATCGGGGAAAAATATTAACATTTGGAACCACCCTTGGTTCCCTAAATGGCAAGATATTTATATTAATTTAGGGGGCACTCAACCCATGCCTTGGACAGGAGCTCATAATTAATTCTCCATAGGCAATGGAATGCCTATTGGTTTGTAGTCAAGCTACTATCAGGTTCAGTCCAATTTATATTTGGTTTTACATGTATACACAAGATTATCGAATTCACCGGATGCATTTTAGGTTAATGTTTTATGGAACTTAAACTTTCCGAATACATACATGGTTGATCCATCCACTACTTTCAAAAATGATTCTTGAATTTAGAACATATGAAGAAAGTTCCCCACTCTTTTTGCTAACGAGGAACCTCTCGAACTTGTTCAATTTTGTGGCTCAGGCCCAAAGATAATCCTTGGATACACGCAGTCACGATAAGACTCGAGCAGGCTACATTTGTTAACACACAGTGCATCTTTGCTCTAGCATCTATATATGCTTGACCCAAGGGAGGACGTCATGAAATCAAACCCTGTCATATTCCGGTGCGGATGAATGTGTGTATGAGTAGGTGGCCCTTGGCCCTACTAGCATCGAGTAGGCTAGCAATTAGCCAATGACACTCAGTAAGATAGAAACAATAAATAAATACATAAATAGACAAGATGGTTTGACAACCCATCCTCAGCGTTGACCTTGGGAACTTTTTTTCTTGTTTATTTAAAATTTCTAAGGTGTTTACTAGGTTATAAGTGTGTTAATATTCAAGTTAAATATTTCCAATATGTATTTGTGGTTTACAAGTTAGCTACCGTACCATGTAACTCCCAGGTGAGTTACTGCATCTTAATAGAAAGGAAACTCTACAACCATGAGTGATCTCAAATTCTCAAATTCTCAATTCCTATTGGACCTGGGAATTGAAGCACCACTCAAGAGAGTCATAAACTAGAGGATGCAATTGAGGCAAAGCAAAATTGGGCCTGCTGTGGGCTTTTTAACTCTTATTCCGAACCTAACATGGGCACAACTTTATTCTAGGCACACCAGATTAAAGCCTAGTAGCCCACCAGAAACATTCTGAATATCAACTTCAAGGAGCCCATGCTGTTGAGCCCGTTACATTATTAGCTTTAGTAGTTCTCTCTCTCTCTCCCCCCATTGTTAGATATCACTTAATTAGGAAGTCTGGATGCTTAAGAAACCAAAAGTCTAGGCGGATCCCATGCAATAGTGATTAGGGCCTTTTGGCCTTAGTTAGATTTGGCTAGCGTAAGCATATTTCCCTTTTACATTAAAAATTAGCTTCTTTTGGCCCCTAGTGTGAGTGGACTTGCAGTGCTTATATAGTATATACCGTCTCCTTTCCCTTACCTACCTTTCGTTTTTTGTTCTCCTTGTCTAGCCTATAGAATTTAGGGGCCAGAGAACATTAACGGTCATGTAGCTACTGTGTCAATGTGCAGACCAATGAAAGAGTAGACATAAGTATCAACCACACAAGCATCCTGTGTCTAGCCGTAGAGGGTGTGACCAATCATCGTTCCCCTCCCCCTACCCCCTACCCCCTACCCCCTACCTCCCACCCCCCAAATATATCAAATAAAGTCTCTCCCTCTCTCAAAGTCTTACTTTTTCCATTGTGACCTGAAAACCTTCCATTTAGATTGTGGACTAAGGAAGGGTGACCCAAAATTTGTTGGGCCAGTTGGTGCAGGCTTGATCCATCACCATACAGAAGAGAGAGAGAGAGAGAGAGAGAGTTGAGATGGTCTAGATCAACTCTTGGTTTGCTTAGTAGGATTGGAATTACATGCAACCTTTTCTTAGCTCCATTTTCTCCGAAGATTATGTACTGATTCAAGGAGACAAATCTTGTAACAGATTACCTCGCCAAAGATGTGGTGAAATATGGAGTATCAGTTTTGATGATTGCCTTTCATTCTCACATTACGGAGGAATTAGCATTGGATGTAATATCAAGACCAAGATATAGGTTTTGCAGTTAGCAATGGAGGGTCCCTACTGATAGCAATGCTGAAGGTGGGGTTCTCAACCTACTTTGTGTTAGTTTTTAGGGTAATTTACAACGTCACCCCCTAGAGAATGCCAATATTATAGAGACACCCCCTCTCTTTCACCAAATTAGACTTGGACCCCCTGCCGTCAGTTTCTGTTAACTGATGTTGTGAAATGACACTTTAGCCCTTATGAGTAAAACATCATTATTATATTATACCAAAAATACCCTCGATTCACCCTTATCTCTTTTATCACTTTCCCTCCTTCCATCCTTCCCTACCTGCAGATCTAAAAGCAGCCAGTCGTCCTCAAGGATTACAAAATTGGCTTCATAATGGAAAGAAAAGTAATTGTTTCAAATGTGCCTTATCTCCCATTCCCAATTGCAAATGGGTTTTCCCGTCCCTCGAAAGAAAGACGAATACACAAGTCGCAGAGATCACACAAAATTAAATGTCAAAAATAAAAGGAAACAGAGATTGTAAAATAAGAAAATATCAACCAAGACCTACGAATAAGACTCTCCCAATGGCTTATAGTTGCAATAAAATAGAAAGCCAATTACTTACATGATCGCTCTGCCGTGTAGCAGGTGTGGCTTTCCACTCGACGTCATTGATCAAGTCTTCATTATAGCTCTCAGATACAGTTGACCATTTTTTGGCCGCCCCAAACAATGAAAACCAAACCTTAGGACGTAGAAAAGGTGGAATTCCCTTCCTGATAAGCTGTTGGAAGAAATATGAGGTTGCAGATACCAATTTGCGCCTTTGCTTGCCTCCAAAGCCCACCACACACGGCCCTGCTACTTCACCTTCTCTCTCACCTCGTTCAAAACGTTCAAATCGTCGACATTCCCTTCCACAGTGAACTCATAAAGATCTTGGAATTTGACGATCTTCTTCTCCAACTCGGTGAGTTATGAAGTGAATAGTGTGTTAGGTTTTTTTTCTTCAATCGATTTGGGGACTAAAACTTTTAAGGGTAATTTCGGTACTCCCTTATTTTTAGGGGTAAAATGGTATCTAGAAAAAAAATAAACTGCTGATGTCCGCATTCTTGGTATATTCTGTTACACTGACTGACGGCAAGGGGTCTGAATCTAATTTGGTGAAACAGAGGGGGTGTCCCTCTAATATTGGCATTCTCCAGGGGATGGCGTTGTAAATTACTCTAGTTTTTATGCTTTGGCTTTGGCTGCGGTGTGTTTCTTTTGTATTTTTCTCCTCATTTTAATATAATTTCTGATCTGATAGAGAGGGGCTCAACATCATCCTTTTTTGTTCACTAACTTTGATAGTGCAGATATGATAGCACATAAGAGGTTGGTCATCAAAGGCATAATTAGAAGGAAAAAAATGTGCTTTGTGAGCTGGTTACTTAGAGACTTTGTCACCCAAAACATGATCAGGAAAAGAAAACTTAGAAACTTTGTCACCCAAAACATGATCAAGAAAAGTAAAACATACACGATATTGTCTCCTTAGTTGCTTGCTTGCTTGTCTCTCCAAATTCGAATGTTATAAGGAAACATAGAACAAGGGAGAAGAGCTAGAAACTATTACAATGAGAACATTAGAAGAACAGGTCAACATGTAGGGGAACGATTATTGTCGGGCATCTTATGTTAATCAAGATTACTTCTCTAATCAATAATAAGTGGTTTCTAACAAATAAGGAGACATACTAAAGAAAAGACCCTTTTTGCTAATCATATCATTAACTTCCCTTTCATCCTTTCTTAAATCCTCTTAATACCACTCTTGTACTCTACTAAAAGGTGGGGTCTTCAGTAAGCATGCTCCCTTTAACATTACATCTCTAATCGATGTCGAATTGTTTCCTAAATTGTCTACTTTCTTCAACTAATTAAGCTTCTTAATTGCTTAATCTCATTTTGCAACTACCTAGGGTCACCTACAAAAATATTACAATTTCTGATTGAATATTTTTAATAAATTAATAAATTAAATTAGAATTATGGAATTTTTTAGTTCATGTATGACTTTCGTTGTCAAAAGAAGAAAGAGATAGAATAATGAGTTGTTCATATTTTATTGTGAACCAATGGTGAGTCTATTGATCACTGGCCTTTGTTAGGCATTTGAGCTAGCTACCCTTCCTGAACCATAACACTGCACCACCTTATAGCTTGAACCACAAAATAAAGAAGCACATTGACCCACCAAAACATAAATCTGAAGAACCTTTCTAAGATTGTCCTGATTTGGCAACCATAAGCAAATGAGAAACTTACACTAGAGTGGTCTAAGCTCTTACTAGATAAGTTTTCAGAAGACTTGTCCCCTACTGTTGTTATCAACATCATCACATGATCTCCATGGACAAGCTTGCTAATAATATAGAGAAAAGATTCAGGCAATCCAAGAATCTTGCACATGGAACCTTAGGTGGTCGACAAGAACCTCAACCTGTTTGCTGGGGTTGGAGATGGGGTTAGGATCAGTTTCTTGAGGGGGACCATGAAATGCATATATAGTGGGTGCATGTCACACTAAGTTGACAGAGTTGTGTGAGTTTACATGGTTCTCAGATCCGGTCAAGTACCGCAACAGCAGCTAGGTCTAGAGGAAAGTTGTGAGCGTTACATTCATGCATAACTTCCACACCAAGGTTAACACAGTTACTTTGACTGCTGTCAACTACGGATGGGTTTAAATTGAAACCATTTAGGTTGAAGGGCATGGTGCTAATACCTGAAGTACGTAGTGATCATACCTACTACACGCCAAGCACCTAGGAAGAAATGTAGAGAACGAGAATTGTTGAAAACGCATAAATATTGGAAGATCAATGGTCAAAATAACCATGAGCAACTACGATATTCTAAGTTTCTTCCTCTTTCCTAAATCTGTAATATGCAAAAAGAAGTTCAATCAGTTAGTTTATTTTACGGAACCAAAGTCACTGCTATTTCTGTTGCATAATCATAGATGGACCCAGCTTGGGGGACTTGGACAGTAGATGGGGCACTTCAATATCTCACCCTCACTAGACTGGATGTTGCATTCGATGTCAATTGTGTGTGCCAGTTCATGCATGCAATGAGCTTGTAGCTCATTGGGCGCTGCTAGCTATAGTTTTGAGAGGCTAACAGAGAGCTAAGGGTGCAATAGGGCCGGGATTCTTAAAACCCTAGCCCAACCTTGAGTTCCCTTAGTTGGGCCCATGCCCATCCTGAACCTTGACTCAGGGCCGCAAAACTCCAACCCAGGCCCAACCCTTCAGGGTTCAGTCCAACCCACACCCGCCCTGATTAGCCTTGATTTTTCAAGGCCAGTATGGGATGACCCTGATCCTGACTCATGGCCGCCCAACCATGATACCTTCTTAAATCTAGAAAGCTATTCAACATAGTAGATAGCTTCTCTTTGCAGGTAACTTTGCAGAGGCATCCATGAATAGACCATTGGCTTGACAAGTACACTGCAAGACATTCTTAAGTCACCATGCCTGTAGGGTCCAATGGGGCTAGACAAATATAGGCTCCATACAAACTGCTAGATATTTGGAATAATATATTCTCAAAAATTATTTTGAGAATGAATATCATTCTCAAAATATCATTCTGGCAGACTTAAAAAAAAAAGAATCATGATTTATATTTCATAGGTACATACAGAGTATATTTGTTATTTCGTGCATAATGTATTTCAAAACATCGAATTTTCTGGCAAAAAGGCTAGTAAAGGAAGTTCAAGAAGTGCATTACCAGGACAAGTCTGGTTTCTGATTGAAAAAAAAATGTATGAATTTTGCCAAGAAATATCCTATGAATGAGTTCTCTATGCCTCCATGGTCATGCCAATCTGCGCCCTGTTCTCCAATGCCACCAACAGAGAAGAAGCAATCGTCACCCACCGTTAGAACTGATTCTTTTCATGTCATTCACAAGGTGCCTGCTGGAGATTCTCCTTATGTGAAGGCCAAACATGTCAGGTGAATCTGTTCTCTTTCTTTACTGACTGAGTTTTTTCTTTCTTCATTTTTATTTTACTCTGCCCTTCATAGTCATGTTAGCTTTTATTTCTGAATTGTTTTTTTTTTTTCTTGGGATAGCTAATTGGGTTATCTTCTTTGATTGCTTTATGCCCACCTACCCCCCCCCCCCCCCCCCCGAATTGGGTTATCAATTTCGATTTGTTGTATGGGTTTGGATTGAAGAATTGCTGGTTTTTTGAAATTCCAATTTGGGCATTGTGGGTTTTGAACTGTTCCAATTTTACGTTTCCAAATTGGTGTATTATCGTTTTGGAACTGAATTTCTTTCCAGTGTTTATTTCTCCCTTGGATTAAAATAGCTTGGTATAGATGTATACCAGGTTTTCTGATTGTTGAATCAAATTGTTTGTTGACTTTTTTCTTTTTCTGTCATTTTTCATTTGTTTGTTTCTTCTCATTGTTTCTTAGTACTTGTGTGGATTTCTTTGCCAGTTCTGGTGAATAATATGACTTTTTGCTTGTTTCTCCAGTAATGGGTTCTTGGCTTTTGGAGAAAGTTCTGTTTTTTCTTATGGCAGGAAAAACCTAATTCTTGTTTTACAATTTTCCTCCAAACAGTTCATAGAACGGGATCCTAGCAGGGCTGTCCCTATTCTGGTCTTAATAAATTCTGGTGATTGAGCTGATAATGCCTTGAAAGATATGGCGATTGTTATGAACAATTAAATAAATCTTTGCTTCCGCAAACTCAGGAATCTCTTGAAAGCATCCTTGTTGATCTGTGCAAGGTAGATTCCATCCTCTGACATCTTAATTATAGCTGCCTAAATTTCACTATTTTTTTCTCCCTAATTTAAAAACATCCTGCATGTTCTAGACATTCAAGTGGTTCTACTTTGTGTACATTTACAAGTGTGTTCTGTAGTGTGTGATAATTAAATCAGAGATTGAAATGTTTCCTATATTTCTTATTGTCTGAAAAGGTTAACCTCTAGGTTTGAGATTGCACCTTGTCTGCAGTTTAAGATCTATGGATCCTAATGGAAATAAAAACTATACTTCATACAAAGGTAAATTGAAGGGGAAAAAAAAAACTGAATTCAACAAGGAGTTTATTCAACAAGGGGGCTGGAGAGAATTTCAGGCCTAGTTAGCTCTCAGAAGGGAGGATGCAGTAGGGGGAGAGGAATCAAAGAAGGTTCTGCAAACAAAGGCACAGATAACAGTGACAAAGTAATTGATCTCAAAGTTTTCGATCCTGGAAACTTGAAGCCTAAATGGACAGGAGCAAGCTGCATTTTCACAGTAAATCCATTGGAGGAGATGAGAAAAGATCATGTGCAGTGACAGAGGGCAGTTAAAACATACTAAACTATTGATAGAACAATCAATATACCAATTGAAAATGCCCAAAATGTAGAAATGTATATGCATAAACATATTTGCCCACAAGGAAGAAGTTGCAGAAAGAATACTACAAATTTCACATTATGTGAGATGAAATGGATTTCTGATCATATAAAAAAAAATATATATATATCCAAGCGTAAATCGTAGTCAAAAATCTCATTTACATGCTCCAACCAATGTTTTTGAGTAGAGGTACAACATTGTTATTATGTAAGACAATATGTACACAGAAAGAATTTTTAAACTCCACCGTGATAGGAAAGAATCAAGAAGACTGCGAGTGATCCCATAGACGGTAAGAACAACCATCATGAACTGTTAAATAAAAAAAAAAAAAAAGATCTGATCAGATATATAGAAAGACTATGAGAATCAACCAGTAACAATCAATAAATGGAAAAGATAAAAAATCCAAATCCAAAAGTATATGTTACCTAACAAACAACAAACACCCAAGAAAGGGTTTCGGATTGTTCCAGGATGGGGAAGATGAAATAAAAAGATCTGTTACAATAATTAAAAGAAAAAAGAAAAATATTTAAATTAATTCAAGATTTAATAATCCCATAGAAATCCGATCCGAAACGAACTCCAGCTTATTTGTTACTCACTGGGGAGAAGCTTCACAGTGATGTTGAAGCTGATTAAGCAAAGTGAGGGTTTCAGATTACCATGTTCTCTACAAGAATTAAAAAACGCAAAATTATTAGAAATTAATAAATTAAAACACAAATCCGCACACAATAGTTAACAAGAAATACCTTTCTTCATGAAATTTGTAATCCCACCAGTACTGCAACACTTTCATGCTAGATATTTGATAAAAAGAGGATGTAGTGCCAGAAGAATTGAATATGACAGACCTGGAAAAAATGTTCACGCACCAACCTTTCCAAACAGAATCTCCGACGACAAAAAGGGCACATATATTGTGCGGGGGAATCAAAATGCCAGACGGCAACACTGATAAGGACAACCTCTCGAGTGAAATAGTCAAAAAGATCACTATCCGCCATTGTAGTGTCATTTGAAGAGCACAGAACTATGAGACGATGAACAAAGCGAAGAAGGAGAGAAGTTTGCAGAAGAAGCAGCTATGCAGAGAAGCAAGTAGTTTCTTTTGGTTTTTTCAATCCAAATTAGCGGGATTATGAGATTTTACTCGCGAGTCCGAACTCCTGGCGGTTTTGATAGAAAAGAAGTTTTTATGATTTTACCAAATTACCCCTAACCTTGTCCTCTTATAAATTTTTTTTAATGAAGTGTTTTAAGGGTGATTAAGAAAGAAACGTTGTAAGAGTGATTAGAGAGCATCAATCATTCAATCCTACTCTTGAGACTCGAGTAATCAAACCGATTGGTCCGGTTCGAGTTGAAGGCTCTTGAGTATTGGATCAATTGTAAGGGGTTTGAGTCGTTTGGTTGTGGCCTCCGTAAAGTAATTATTTTTTTTTATTTTTTATTTTTTTTAGTAAATCAAGGATTGAGATTCACCTCTGTTTTAAGTTTCAAATTGTCTGAAGGGGGTTGATCCAATCCGTTGTGGGGTAAAACGTTTCAGAAAGCATCTTAGCTGGTTCTAATCTCTATGGTAACACCCTTGTTTTTTCCTTAGGGCTCTCACCCTCTTCAGCGTGGAACGACTTATGGGGGCTGGGGTAGGGACTATTCCCACTCCAAAGGACCGCTCTTGTTTCTTCCTTCGGGTTTCCACTCTCTTCAAAGTTGAAACGACTTGCAGAGCTGGTAATGAGGGACTATTCTCACTCCAAAGGATGTAAGCATGGTGACCGGAGAATTTATGCTTAATCGGATGTGGGTCGAACGCTTTTAGAAGGATCCATGGCTAGGGACATGGAAACCTCATTCCATGTGCTATCAGTGAATGGGAGAGAGATTCAACGACCCAACAATCAAATCAAGAACTGATCGACAAGAAGTCTTAGGTGAAGAAAGAAGAAGATGGGTCCCATTTAATTTTGTGGGTTTTCAACGGATGAAAATGGGTTATTATATAAAGGTTAGTAAAAGAATCAAAAAATTCTTATCACGTTTTTGTTTTAAATTAACGTTGTTACTCATTAGTGTCATTTTATTTTAACGTTGTTATTCATTAGGGGTGTCGTGGATATTATTTTTAGATCCTTGGGTTATAGGAAATAAAGAATATTTTTAGGAATGGTATAAGAAAATTTTCCTTATGGTTAAGCAAAGTCAAAAATTTGCTCCCTTATTTCAATTTTTTTAACACTACTAAACTATATATATATTGGGAGATATCGGATGCAGCTCTTCTTTGGTGTGAAGCAGCCTAATGCTTGAGAAAATTAAATATTTACACCAAGATCATGAAAAAAAAAAAAAATTATGTTCTCCATTTCTGAAATTCATTGCAACAGTGAAACCAGCCACCTCTACGAGGCTATTACCTGTATTAAGATTCCTCGCCAATGTAATTATCTATAACTGGCTCCTGAATCTTATGCTCTATGACTGCATAATTTCATGATGAGCTATGATTCAACCATAAATGATGTTGAAGGAAAATTTTGGAAGGTGTGCCGATGTATCAATTGTGGGACTCGATGTTGCAATAATGACAATAAGAATGAGAGCAGCAGGGAGTGTTATCAATTCGTGAATTATTCGACCGAATCGAATTTTTTTTGAATTTTATCAAAAATTCGGATCGAATCCAAATTAAAAATAAAATTCGGTAAAATTTGTGATTTTTTCAAAAGTAAATATAAAACCCGAATAATTCGGACCGAATCCGAATTAAACCAAATTATTCGGTCCACTTAAACATTATTTAAAAAAAAAAAAACCAAAAAAATAAAAAATAAAAAATAAAAAACAATAAAACAAAAAAATAAAAAACCCAATAAGCTTTTTTGACCACTTTTTTTACTGAATCCTTAAATTAATCAATCGAATTATTCTGAATAATTCTTCGCCCGAATAATTCCCGAATCCGAATTTGCTAACTATGGCAGGGACGGAGGGATTTGATGTTCGCAGCTAGAACTGGTGTTGTCTATTCTTAAGGGTGTTAATTGGTTCGATTTCGATTTAAATATTACTAGAGCCACATCCTAAGACCCCAATAACTAAGAAGATCCATGCCCTTCTAACCTGCGTTACTATGCCAACAACTTGTATCTGTCGCAAACGAGGGACCATCAAGCACTAGTGAGTCTTGAGTTAAAACTTGAAAGTGCAGCAAAGTTTTTTACTTGTGTGTAATTGGCATTAGGTGAACTTTGTTAATTAGGACTGATTTTCCTTTTATTCACTATTAGATGTCTTTTTGTTTTTTGGTAAGGATTCACTATTGGATGTCATCTCACTGAGGTGTTGTGAAGAAAACACGAGACTTGAATCACTTTGTTGCTAGGAAGTAGGAACCAAGTCACTAATTCACTATATATATATATAATTTTTTTTCTTATTGGAAAAAGAGAAAATACAACCAAACCTTAAAATGAGGAATCACCCATTATCCTCCCAGTCCCAGGTCCATATATATACATATCCTTCAAGTATTGCCTGAAGTCAGTGGAATCTCTATGTTTACACAATAACTTGGTATGTTTATTATGATTATAGATCTCCCAAAAAAACCCCAAAACTATATTAAGGCCAAGGAGCATGGGACAGCATCGGAATAAGCTGAAGTAGATTTGAGGGGGAAAATCATACTTCAGTCATAGTCTAATTCTTAGCGATTGCCATTCGTATCCCAAAAAGAACAGCATCAGCTTCTATTTCTTATAGCGAGGTTGAGTTGATGTCCCATGATTGATAGCCTGAAATCAACCATAAAAGAGAATGCCACACATCTAAAAACATTTTGGCCGAAAAAGTTAGTAAATCCAAGAAATACTAAAACATGATAAGGCAAAAAAGGTAGAGAGAATTCCTTGTTCAAGATGATCGCTAAAGTATCTGTAAGTGAGGGAGAAACAATATTAGTAGTAGGAATCATAAATAAATCCAAATCATGCAACCAGCGATTAATAAGCATAATAACCGACATGGGATCTGGATTCATATGATTTATAACGACAACATTTCGGTGATTTCAAATAAAGTAGGGAAAATTACCTGATTACCCAGTATTGGGTTTGGTTTTACCGAAATACCCACGATGAGTTTCACTCAACATATATACCCAAAACCAGTTTGCGTATTACCGAAATACCCAAAACAGTGGAAGCCGTACGCCAGAATTCGTATCCCTACGCATTGCACTCGATTCATGTTCCAATCGGTGAAAAAAATTCCGATTTTGTTTCTAATCGTATTCTACAATCGATTCTTTAAAGTCCGATGATCTGATCGCGTCTTGAGGGCTTAAGTTTCTGTTCGGTCCATGTATTTCCGAAAGGGGAAAGAATGGCGATGGTGATTTCAGTTGTTCGGAGTCTTCGGACTATGGATTTCCGAGAGGAGGGAGACTTGTTGCTGGTTTCAGGAGATTTAGGGCTTAAATAGAATGGAGGGAGAAACACGGCGGGAGAAGGACTCGAGGGAGAAGAATCCGTGACTCACCCATCGACTTCTCATTCATACACAGAGAGAGACAGAGGAGGGGAGAGAACCGGTGCTGCGTTCTCTGGTCGCCATTCAGTTGGAACGATTCTGAAGTTTCTTCTCTTGGAACCGTTTGTTGTTCTCGTTGCTTCTTCTGGTGCTGCTCCGGCTCTGGCTCCGGCTCTGGCTCCGGCTCCGGCTCCGGCTCCGGCTCTGCTCCATCTCCATGGGAGAAAGACAAAGGAGGGGAGACAACTCAGACCCACGATATCGTTCATCTTCTTCGGGTTGGATGTTCATCTGAGGTGAGCAAAGATTGTGTTTTCAGCCTATTTTCCATGTCATACGTTTTTTGTTTTTGTAATCTGTGTGTTCTTTTTTTTTTCTCACTTCACAGAGAATCGAAAGAATCCCATTCCCATGTTTGTTCGTGGGTCTGCGTGAGTGCTCTGTTGGGATCAACAAACCTTACCATCGGTCATCCTCTTCCCATAACTTGAGGTAAGCAATAGATCTTTTAAAATGTCTGGGTGCTACTGCTCATTGCCTTCTATTAGAGCAGGCTATCACAAATGTATTTCAACTTCATTTCTAAGCTTCAGTGGAACAACGTGTGATGCGCTTATGTAACCAGTTGTTTTGATCATTCTGATTTTTAAAGTTTGCTTGGAGCTTGGAATGTCTAAACCATACCAAATTTGTCTGCTAGGTTCCTCTCTGAATCTCCAGTGGACCAATTTATTGTGAACGGTAGCTGCAGAAATTTGACTCTAATTCCCATTCATCAGTGGAAGGGAAAACTTTCAGCTCATAAAAGGCCACTTACAAATAAGGCAGCATATAGGTCTTACTTTACTCCATACCTATTGATTTTTTCTGGATGCTGCTGTTGTTAACCTTTTTTTTGTTGTGTGGTTTCCCTGAGTAGTTCAATTTTTGTTTTTTAGTGTCTTAATGTGATTTGCAATTCAAGTTTGAGGCTGATGTTGATGTGTATTGGTTCCTAAAACATATGGTCACAATATTGAAGGTTGAGTTTTGAGAAATGGACTCGGTTTAATCATATCAGCTATATTTATTGAGAACTTGGATTTCGTTTGATGTGTGCTTCAAATGCAAACTGATTGGACAGTTGCACTTGCGAGACTAGTTTTCTCTGTTCATTTATGTGACCGCCTTTCTTACATGGTCATTTAATTACTGCTTGTGCATGACAACTATTGGTTTGAGTGCACTAACTTTGATTTTTTCCTAAATCTTTGAAATTTGTGATTGGTTTTCGTTACAGTTATTTTAATCTATTTGAAGCATCAAATCAGTAAAACAACTCAAAATTTGGAAATTCATAAGATTCATGTAAATTTGTACTTGTTATGATCTTAGTGAGCAAGGCTACACAAGGGGGTAAATGGTTTTTATTGTATTAGAATTTAAGGGTTTTAGAGAAGAAGCATTCATGAAATGTGATGACAATGTTTTGTTAGCGGAACCAAATTTTAAACTTTCTCCCAAGGAGGGTCAATTTGATGGGTTACATAAAGAGTTGATGAAGGAGAATTGGTCTGCCACTATGTAGGCTTTAAGTGGTCCCCTTCCACCCCCCTCTTGACAGACTAAACTCTTCGCAAAACCCAAAATATCTCAAATATTTCCGAATTTTTTAGACTGATTCGTATCTGTAGCAAATTATAGTTCAGGGCTGAGTTTAGTCTCTATGATAGGGTTCTAAATTGCCTCAGCTTAGGAATTCAGAAATCCCTTAGAAATCAAAATCTCAGTGAATGGTTCTGTAACTAGGCTCAAGCGAAAATTGAATTCAGCAAGTCAAATGTTCAAATGAGACCAGAAATAAGGTCAAGTCCTCTGTTCAGAGTATTAAGCTGGATTGCAAAAGCTGATGGAAATTCAACTGCTGGATTGTGAGATACGAATATTTCCTTCATCAAATAGGAAAGTCGAAACCTAGAAAATAACATAATTGATGGGCAGGGTATATATAATTAAGAATAGTAACAATCAGAGACCTTTTTTTTTTTTTAATTTTTAAATTATTCTTATTATATTAAGCAGCAATATGAAACCATAAACAGCAGCCGGTCAATTTTTTAAATATTTAGATTTTTTTTGTGTCTTACCTTGTAACCATCTTTGTGAGTGGG
Organism: Macadamia integrifolia; assembly: GCF_013358625.1. Classification (NCBI taxonomy): domain Eukaryota; kingdom Viridiplantae; phylum Streptophyta; class Magnoliopsida; order Proteales; family Proteaceae; genus Macadamia; species Macadamia integrifolia. Next base: position 48,877 of record NW_024868417.1, on the reverse strand, counting down.
GCTGAAAAGGACTGCAATTGTATGAATCTCATATTGGATGCTCAGGTATGTAGCCCTGAGAGTAGCCGTTTGATGAGTTATTCTACCTGAAAATTTGACTTTCCCTTCCAAGGTAGTTTTGATTGTCCGACAGTATAGGAATGTTGGATCTTTCTCTTTTGGGCAATAGTCCCCAGCCAGACATCTTTGGTGGTTGTTATCACCACAAGGATTTCTATCTACTTTTATGGGGCTAACCGGGGTGGGTGGGAACCTTGGGCATGAATCTAATTCCTCTGTAAGTGGTGTGAAATAGAATATTCAGGACAGCTAATTGTAATGCCAAAAAAATTGAGACTCGACAACAGCTTACTTTTGGAGTTCAAGTGGATGTGCATGGGTCTATCTAATTTTGCTCAATTTCAATGTAGTACACTCTCTCTTTTGTGGGTGGAAATTATTCTTGTTGGTTTTAGAACCGTCCAAATTTGGAGATCCTCTGAATTCTACAATGGAAGTAGAGAAAAGATTTTGGCTGAAGTGGGAAGGGACCAGATATGGCTAATTATTTGAGGATTATGATATATTCTTAAGCAATTGGTGTAGGGGAATATGCTTGAGTTCTCAATTCAAGTGAGAACAAAAAAGAAAGTATGGAACAATGGAATGTTATGGGTGTAGTAGCGTCCCCTATTTTTCATTTTTTTTGGCCCTCTTTGGCTATGTTCTTAAAATTCATTTAAGAAGAAAAAAGAAGAAATAAGCATAAAGAACCAAAACCACATCTCAACTATTTTTATAGGTTATACCATTATACTTCTCATACTACAAATATTAGGATTTCAGAAACTAATACAAGATTGCCATGATGACTAGTTAACCACAGAAGGCACTTAAGAGGCAATTAAAATAATTTTCGAACTAATCCTTCATGTTAGGATCATCTTTGCTATGACGTTCATTTACTAAATTCAGTAAATTTGGATTAATAGTGCGTCAAGTTGACAACGAACACTTATTATTATTTTTTTGGATGAATATAACCAACACTTATTATAATTATCCATAAATTGTCAATCTTTTTGCATAGTTCCTTGTGCTCGCCATTTAGTTGGAAATCTCCATGTAGGCGACCTTGTTAAGTTGGAATAAGGTTTAGGATGTTGTTGTCTAGTCTACGTATTGGGTGAATATACCCACATTGCATATCCACCTCTTTGAGTATTATACTTTGATGACTAGATATTGCAACCATAAAGAGTGTAATTATTGCAACAATAGTGACATACTAAAGAAGAACATTTGTGGATCTAGTATTAGATATTTCAATATCCAATTTATCTTCTCTTTATTATTGAAATTAATGTTATAATTAACTATATGTTTTGGATCATGTGTCAGGTGCATAATGTCGGTGGATCCTCTCCAATTGGACATTATACGAAGAATCTCAGAAAAAAGAGCAATGCATGTTGAGAACAACCCACCTTCTAGGGAGTGGACATATTCTAATATGTCTGGAAATTTGGAGGGTGAATATGAATCTACTGATAGTGGAGACGTTGGAGGGCAAGCCATGGTTAGTAATGTTGTAGATGATTCAGTATTGTCAATTGGACCATCCATTGATAAAGATATATCAAGTACGGACATTGTTCTATATGATCAATCCAATCACGTTTCAGAGTTGATCTGGAAGGGTGAGGTAATATATTTGTTGTATTTGCGCGTAATATAATCTTTGTTTTTGTCATGCATAAAAAATATGACCACTAAGTTTCTTGTTTCAAATTTACCCTTTTTCAGAAGAGACGTGTGCTACGGAGTAATGAGCATAGTCGAACGTCCACTGAGTGGAAGTTGAGTAAAGAGCAAAACCGGTTAGTTGAGATTGCTGGATTCAAATACTTACGCCTTATAGGGCATTTCCAAATGGATCGGTGTCTATTGACAGCATTGGTGGATAGGTGGCGAAATGAGACTAATACATTTCACATGCCACAATTTGAGATGACTATAACTTTGGAAGATGTGGCATATATTTTGGGTCTTAGAGTAATCGGGAAGGCTGTTACTGGGAAAATGTACAAGGAGGCTGAGGATATACTAGGCATGGTACTTGGACAACATCCCTCAGATCCTACCAACACGAAGGCTCTACGGAGTGGTTGTGTCAAGCTAACATGGTTGAGGAACCAATTTTCCCATCTGCAAAGCAATGCTTCTGAAATAGATGTTATTCGTGCTACCCGGGCATATTTGTTGCATCTTCTTGGAACTACCATATTTGCTAACACATCCGGAAATATGGTTAGTGTTTCATATCTACCATTGCTTGCTGATTTCGTTGAATGTGCTGAATATGCATGGGGCGCTGCTACTTTAGCTTTCTTGTATAGGGCATTGATGCGTGCCTCAAGGAAGAACACTGCTAATATTGGAGGTTCAATGACCCTATTTACAGTACGTTAACTAGTTAATTTGGGACTATGATCGTGCTTCTGAATTTTAGGAAAATTGGTTCAAGTCTATCTGGCTTTTTTCTTTTGACCTGTACTTTATTAGCATATCTTAGTGTTTGTTATTCATGATGCATGTTTAACATGGATTTCAAATTTAACTTATAGGTATGGGCTTATGAGCGCCTAGGGGTTGGTAGACCAGACGTTGTTCGCCTATGTAGGCCTTTCCCCCGAGCTGTTAGATGGAAATGCCGGCGTAGAACTGACAACATTCATAATTGCTATAGACTGTATCGGCAAGAGCTTGATCAACTTAAGGAATGCGAGGTTAGTAAAATCTATTTCTCCCTTTTATTTTAAAATTTTGTTGGGTTACTATATGTGTCTTCCTATTTCATTTAAGAGAAACATATAAAGACCTCCCCCCAAAAAAAGGCCTCCTATTGACTTCTTTTTCAACAATAACTCTCTTATAACATTAGAGAATAGCTCTTTTTCTCTGACTTTCCTGCATCATTCTGGTCCATAGATTGAACCTGGTTTCTTTGCATCATTAGTAGGTTAGCTGCAGAATGCCCTTGGTAAGGTTTGACCCAATGCAATTTTCTTAATGGTCGACATTGATTCACCAAATTTGGATCTTGGAAGGTTGTTTTTAGTTTCTTAGTTACAGCATCTTGCATGGGAAAAGGACAAGAAGGGAAGGGACATCTAATTTTCCTGTTCTTAATTGGATGGGGATTTATTGAAGTTTGTCCATGGATATGGTGGCTGATTGTGGTAGTGTTAGTAGGAGGCCTTGCAGTAAGTGTGTTTAGTTTTTCTCCAGTGCGGAATCTTGTTGGCACCAAAATGGTGAAGTGAAGGTTATTTCCAATATGTCTGGTTACTTTTTCTGTAGAAATGCATATTGATGTCGCAAAATGGTGAAGTGACAAGTTGTGACTTTCTTTGGGTTCCCTTTATTCACAAAGGTGCTATAATTAGGTTTAAAAATTGATTCAAAGTTACTAAACCTTATGTCATTATGAATATCTTCACATTATATGATTGGGCATGTGAAATTACTGGATTTACACTCATTGGTAAAAAATGTGTTAATTACTAAGGACAAAAACTTAAGGTTACGATTTCTTAATATGAATTATGTGCCATTTCTGGAAATGGTCTGACGGGATTTCTTAAAACCAAATGTGTGCCCATTTTTTTAAGTTGATAGCAAGAGAAATCATTTCTAATTTGTTTAGAAAATATTTTTTATTTTTTGGCATATGATTGCAAGAGATTGCATCCAATTTCTTAGAATATGAAATAAATTTTCTTTGTATCCAACACCACATTTGCAGCCATGTTTCTTAACCTTCTAACCTATGTTTTCTTTGTAGGTCAATTGGCAGCCATATGCAACACTTGCGAGTGCCATCAATGAACAATACAGGTCTACATCCTGTCCTGAAGCCCTGCACAGCAGCGTAATAGGCTACAAATAGTCTTGTAAATTTACCATCATCATCAACCTCATATTTAGCATGGCTCCCAGGGTTTGTCTCAATAACCTTATTACAATACCAAGGGATGTACAGATAAGATTCCTTGAAAGATCCAAACACTTTATCATTTGCAACCTCCTTTGCCCTCCAACACTGCATGTAACTCAATTCTAGGTGATAGTCTCTTTTCATATCAATAATGATTTCAGTTGGAGGATACTTGGGAGTGTCTCGAACTTTCTCAACCACAGTATTAGCTATGAGAGACTGCGGTACCTTCACCTTGTCAATGAACTGAGATCCAGGTGGATGTTGGTGTACACCTTGGTACTTATGAATCCTAAACATTCCACTCGGCTTGACATGACTTGCCCTAATTGACCAATAACATCCCTCAACTGCACACTCAACAATAACCCTCGCTTTATCACTCCGCTTTGTCAAATAACGAAAACCATTTGCAATAGCAAATTGAGCAACCGATTGTCGAAAGTCAGTTGCTGACTTAAACATCTGTCCCACACCCTCTATTGCTTTCTCCCAAAATATGGTTAGTACTTTGTCCACAGGTGTCTCACTTGAACATGTAATAACCATGTCACAAGTCTCATCAACATTCCCGTCATCCATATGCTGAGACTGTGCAAAAGTAACACTGCACCTGCTATCGGAATTCAAAAAAAAAAAAAAAAAAACAATGTTTACATCTCATTACAGCCATAAAAAATTTAAAAACTTAAGCTAAACAAACTGACAAACTACAACAAATAATGTACCTGGGCCCATAGTGATCACTTCCGATAGAGCCATCATCCCTTGACACAATTACATCCACTATGGCACTACGACTGTTAAAATCCAACATATTTTGGAGGTCTAAGTCTCCCTTAAGGCTAATAGGAGCACATCTACTCCCAGGCACTAACCACTTCAATAAAACACCATCAGGGCTGAAATTCCATGATGAACAAACCTTCTCCAAGAACTGGGTGAAATTCATTGTTCCATCCATACGAATTGCAATAGATTCACCTCCCTCCTTCATATATGTTCCATCAGTATCTTTTACTAACACTCCACCATAACTGCATACAGCCAATACTGAACCTGACATCTTTCCTATATGCTGCAATCCTCACAAGGCAAAAGATTGAGAATTTTGCATTTTAACATGGCTTTTACTATGATACAATCAGAAGGAGAGCAGAAAATATGAGAGGATTTAAGAAGACCAATAGAAGCAACAATATAATCGCAATGGTTTCTTAACAGCGGGAAGTACATTAAAAGAATATAAATCTGCAGAACTTGAAACTCTATTTTCAACTTATTAGAGACCTCCTGAATCCACAAGGCACAGAAAAGTCGTCCCCACAGCAAAAAATATATAAAAAAAAAAAGAATTTTCATGGAATTTTCAGTAGCAGAAAATAAACTTTCCCAAAAAAATATATGAACAATAAGAGCAAAATAAAAATCCAAATCCGACATTCCTCTATCCTGATCATGCTATTTTCATTCTTACATTCTATTGGTTCTGTTATTCTGTTAGTTGGGCTTTCTGCTATGATCTGCCTCAGTTACATTATCCACTTGTCTAGTTTATGTTTCTGTTTATAACCCTGAATTTTCTACTCAATTTCAGGAAGCCTTTTTCAAGTGAACTTCTCAAAATCAGGGACAATGGACTTGATATTTAAAAAATTGACCGGCTACTGTTTATGGTTTCATATTGCTGCTTAATATAATAAGAATAATTTAAAAATTAAAAAAAAAAGAAAAAAAAAAGGTCTCTGATTGTTACTATTCTTAATTATATATACCCTGCCCATCAATTATGTTATTTTCTGGGTTTCGACTTTCCTATTTGATGAAGGAAATATTCGTATCTCACAATCCAGCAGTTGAATTTCCATCAGATCTTGCAATCCAGCTTAATACTCTGAACAGAGGACTTGACCTTATTTCTGGTCTCATTTGAACATTTGACTTGCTGAATTCAATTTTCGCTTGAGCCTAGTTACAGAACCATTCACTGAGATTTTGATTTCTAAGGGATTTCTGAATTCCTAAGCTGAGGCAATTTAGAACCCTATCATAGAGACTAAACTCAGCCCTGAACTATAATTTGCTACAGATACGAATCAGTCTAAAAGATTCGGAAATATTTGAGATATTTTGGGTTTTGCGAAGAGTTTAGTCTGTCAAAGGGGTGGGGGGTGGAAGGGGACCACTTAAAGCCTACATAGTGGCAGACCAATTCTCCTTCATCAACTCTCTATGTAACCCATCAAATTGACCCTCCTTGGGAGAAAGTTTAAAATTTGGTTCCGCTAACAAAACATTGTCATCACATTTCATGAATGCTTCTTCTCTAAAACCCTTAAATTCTAATACAATAAAAACCATTTACCCCCTTGTGTAGCCTTGCTCACTAAGATCATAACAAGTACAAATTTACATGAATCTTATGAATTTCCAAATTTTGAGTTGTTTTACTAATTTGATGCTTCAAATAGATTAAAATAACTGTAACGAAAACCAATCACAAATTTCAAAGATTTAGGAAAAAATCAAAGTTAGTGCACTCAAACCAATAGTTGTCATGCACAAGCAGTAATTAAATGACCATGTAAGAAAGGCGGTCACATAAATGAACAGAGAAAACTAGTCTCGCAAGTGCAACTGTCCAATCAGTTTGCATTTGAAGCACACATCAAACGAAATCCAAGTTCTCAATAAATATAGCTGATATGATTAAACCGAGTCCATTTCTCAAAACTCAACCTTCAATATTGTGACCATATGTTTTAGGAACCAATACACATCAACATCAGCCTCAAACTTGAATTGCAAATCACATTAAGACACTAAAAAACAAAAATTGAACTACTCAGGGAAACCACACAACAAAAAAAAGGTTAACAACAGCAGCATCCAGAAAAAATCAATAGGTATGGAGTAAAGTAAGACCTATATGCTGCCTTATCTGTAAGTGGCCTTCTATGAGCTGAAAGTTTTCCCTTCCACTGATGAATGGGAATTAGAGTCAAATTTCTGCAGCTACCGTTCACAATAAATTGGTCCACTGGAGATTCAGAGAGGAACCTAGCAGACAAATTTGGTATGGTTTAGACATTCCAAGCTCCAAGCAAACTTTAAAAATCAGAATGATCAAAACAACTGGTTACATAAGCGCATCACACGTTGTTCCAGTGAAGCTTAGAAATGAAGTTGAAATACATTTGTGATAGCCTGCTCTAATAGAAGGCAATGAGCAGTAGCACCCAGACATTTTAAAAGATCTATTGCTTACCTCAAGTTATGGGAAGAGGATGACCGATGGTAAGGTTTGTTGATCCCAACAGAGCACTCACGCAGACCCACGAACAAACATGGGAATGGGATTCTTTCGATTCTCTGTGAAGTGAGAAAAAAAAAAGAACACACAGATTACAAAAACAAAAAACGTATGACATGGAAAATAGGCTGAAAACACAATCTTTGCTCACCTCAGATGAACATCCAACCCGAAGAAGATGAACGATATCGTGGGTCTGAGTTGTCTCCCCTCCTTTGTCTTTCTCCCATGGAGATGGAGCAGAGCCGGAGCCGGAGCAGCACCAGAAGAAGCAACAGGAACAACAAACGGTTCCAAGAGAAGAAACTTCAGAATCGTTCCAACTGAATGGCGACCAGAGAACGCAGCACCGGTTCTCTCCCCTCCTCTGTCTCTCTCTGTGTGTGAATGAGAAGTCGATGGGTGAGTCACGGATTCTTCTCCCTCGAGTCCTTCTCCCGCCGTGCTTCTCCCTCCATTCTATTTAAGCCCTAAATCTCCTGAAACCAGCAACAAGTCTCCCTCCTCTCGGAAATCCATAGTCCGAAGACTCTGAACAACTGAAATCACCATCGCCATTCTTTCCCCTTTCGGAAATACATGGACCGAACAGAAACTTAAGCCCTCAAGACGCGATCGGATCATCGGACTTTAAAGAATCGATTGTAGAAGACGATTAGAAACAAAATCGGAATTTTTTTCACCGATTGGAACAGGAATCGAGTGCAATGCGTAGGGATACGAATTCTGGCGTACGACTTCCACTGTTTTGGGTATTTCGGTAATACGCAAACTGGTTTTGGGTATATATGTTGAGTGAAACCCATCGTGGGTATTTCGGTAAAACCAAACCCAATACTGGGTAATCAGGTAATTTTCCCAATAAAGCAAGTAACGATCAAGATCATGCCAAAAATCTGACATTTATCCTCATATGAGAGATTCGGATCAGAATAGACATATTGCACCAGCTGCCTAGATGATGACACATCCCAATATTTCGGGTACAGCCCAAGAGGGCAACCCACCCAGATTCTGGCACAAAAATCACATTGAAAAAATAGATGAAAGATGGATTCGTTCTCCAGTCGACAGAAAGCACATATACGGTCAATATTTAACCACTTTGGCTCCGTTTGTTTGTTTCGGTGTAGAAAAATTTTCATGTAAAATTTTATAGTAAAATTATATTTTCCAATGTTTGTTTTGTAATTTAGAAAATTTTCCTCAAGTAAAATTTTACCAATTTTTTGGTATTTCTGGAAAATAGCCAGACATATTTTACGCTTAAAATGGGCGGAAAATGAGGCTTGGAAAACTATTAGGTTGTGTTTGGTTGCATAATTCATTGGAGTTATTTTTCTGTTTTGGCATAGATTCAGTAGAGAGTGGTTTTGATGAATGACATTTATTTTTGAGTGATTCATAGGAATTTTTTGGTTACCCATAATTTTGTTATGTATTTCTACTTGAAAACTGTTTGGTTGATCTAAATCTGTGAGAATGATTCTGTAGAATCAGTCATTAAAAACTGTTTGGTTACTTCATATGTCAGTTTGATTCTTTGGATTTAATCTAAAAAAACTGTTTAGTTATTCTAACTCCATCAGTTGGTAGTATTTAAAAATAAGTTATTAAAAAAAAAAAAAGAATACATTTGTACCTAGAGATTTATCTCTCGTCTTTCTACCCTATACACATAGGCTTTTAAACCATGTTTTCAATAGAGAAAATGATGCATTTTAGTTGTTGGGTTAAAGTATCTCAAGGTGTAATAACAGCCCCACTAAAATACATTTGTACCTAGAGATTTATCTCTCATCTTTCTACCTTATACCTCTCTCACATAATAAATAATGGAGCCCACATTAACACATACCCTCCCTCCCCTATTCTATCTATTTGAGAAATTTTATTGGAGGAGTTATTGGAGGCATAACATGAATTTGCAATTGTTGGGATAGAAATAAGTACCATGTGCAAGAAAGCATTTGCAAGAGGCATAATAGCCAAAAGCCTTACTTGAGAAGATTATTGGAAGGACAAAGGTCCTCTAAAGTCAACTTCTAGATATTTACTAGCAGGTTTCTGATAAATAAGGAAGTTCACTAAGTAGAAAGCGGTGGGAACTTTGTTGTTTCACATTTTTGCCCATCATACTAAGACTAGAAAATCTTGATGCACAGGTCAGGCGACTTATTTGAATGCCTCTCCATGTTGAGGATAGGAAGATCTTGACTTGGAAATAACAAGTTGTTGTATTAGTCATTTTCATAGAGTTTTACAACTCTTTTGCCTTCATTGTGGTAGATCACCATTATGTTTCTAATAATTTAGTGGGAGAAGAACCTTTCCATCATATTCATTCCACATATAAATGAAAATAAAAAACATTTCCATCATATTCATTCCACATCCACAATGAAAATCAAAAACCTTTCCTACCAACATTATAATCATATATTAAAAAAGAAACCATGTCCTACCAAATTTAGGGTATGTTGAAAAAAAAAATCCACAATCTTAAATCCGCAATTTCAAAATAACATCATCAAAATAAAAAGAAACATTAACCATCATCAGTTTAAATCATTGGTTTGCAACGCCATCTGGCAACACCATCTCCAAGACTTTCATCTTGTCTTCCTCTTTTGCTTCTAGGAAAAGGATTGCTGAATCCCTATTTCGTAGGAGGAATTGTTTTGCCCTAAAGCACTTTTGGAAATCCAATCTAGGAATTGCATCTATTTCAGAATTCAATTTTTTACCTAGATCAGTAAGTGGGTCAGACTGGATCAATCCACTTATAGCAGATGCAATCAACTTGAGAGGACTCCTTATTTTTTCAGCTCCGGTCTTCTTTTTCTTCTCCCTAGAAGTTGAGGCATTGGAACGAGGCCTACCATGAGTTCGGGACATACTCTCAACTGGAGTTGAAGGGACACTTGTCTGATCATAAAAAAACTGTTTCTTCCTGCTCAACCTCCAAGTCATGTAATTCCTCAAGAGGGACTGGATTGGCAAAGGCATCATCATGGATAGCATCAGATGGGTGACTTGAATCATTCCCATTAGCGACTTTGTTTCCTAACCATGCAGCTGTTGCCAAATGAACCGAAAGGACTCTGTGCTCTTTCCAGTACCTTTGTTCCTTTCTCTGAAAAAAAAAAAATACAATTCTATGTCATTATTGGTAACAAAGAATAATTTAAACATAGAAGTCCTAAAGTAACATCTAATTTCATGTTATTACTTGGGAGATGGCAATACCTTCAATTCATTCCAAAAATGTTGGGGCGCATCGAATCTCGATTCTGCTTCGTTCCAACCCATCCCAGAAGTTTTTTGGAGATCACATAAGGCCCTCAGTCTTGCTTTCCAAATTCTGTAATGGTTCCTCACTTGCTCCCATTCAAATTTCAGCTGGAATCTATCATTGATAGAAAGTGTAACAGCCTGCCATACTGGTTTCTTGAGACCATTGTCTCCACTTTTCCCATCTCTCTTGATTTTACATAGGCAATCTAGCATAAAATGTGAAACTTCACTTGGCCAGATTGCTATGTCACGTCCTTTGGACTGTGTTCCTTCGTCTGTATCCATTCTTTTAAATGCAATATGACAAGAGAAATATTTAATTTCAGCATTAGACAACATACTACAACTGCTTATATGAGAAACAATGTAGACGTTCAATACTAAAAGGGCATAAAAATTAATGGAAAGACTAAAAAACACAAGTCCAAAAATTATTACATTAACCATAATAATAATAATAACAAAAAGGAAAAGGAAAAAGATTGAATTCTTGAGAATAATCATAATTGTACCAAATTCATTGTTTGTGATTCGAAGAGAAAAAAAAAAAAAAAAAAAAAACATAATTGTACCACAATTCAAATGAAATTAAGAAAGATCATTCAGAACCACCAATTGTTTCATCACTATCATGCTCAGACTCGACATCTCTTTCCATCCAATCATCCCACATTACGTCAGCCAATTCATCCCGGAATTGTTCCCAGTTCTCATTCTGAAATCTTCCCCATCACAATCACCGTCACTAGCATCACTATCAACCACCATATTTGTTTCCTCCTGAGTTGTCTGTCCATTAGTTGTTGCCTCTGCTTCCTCATCTGCAATGAAATCTTCTTCTTCTTGAGCACTATTTTGAGTCAGAATATGATTGTGTATAAGAACACATGCAAGCACAATCCTTGTTTGTGTCTTATATGGGTACTCTACTTGACTTTTTAGAATCGTAAATTTAGACTTCAAAAGACGGAATGCACGTTCAATTACATTCCTTAACTTGGAATGCCGCAAGTTAAACAGTTCCTTCTTATTTGTTGGAGACTGGTTTGAGTTACGCCACTCTTTCAAATGGTAACACACATTACGATATGGCCTCATAAACCCCTTTTGGTTAGCAAAACCTGCATCATCCAAATAAAATTTTCCTTGAGGTACCAAAATCCAACCCTCACCATCTCTGTGTAGAGCATCTTCCAAAATTCTTGAATCTGAAGCAGATCCTTCACAGCCAGAAAGTATGTATGTGAATTTCATATTAAAGTCACATGCAGCTAAGATATTTTGAGATATTTCTCCATGCCTATCGCGAAAACGACAATGTTGGTCAAGTGGTACCCAAGCCGGAACATGTGAACCATCAATAGCTCCAATACAGTCTTTGAAGTACGGGTAGAAGCTTCTACAATTACTGGAGATTCGCTCATGTGTTGTGGTACACAGTGGCTTGAGTAGTATTGGGTACAATTTTATTACAGCACCCAACACTAAATTAAAGTATCGGCTTACAGTTTCACCCGAATGGCCAAAATCATGTACTGCTTTTCGGTTCTTCAAATTATGGCCAATGGTTTGTAAGAACATTACCAACTGTTCCTCGACTCGTACTGTTGGGCTATCTCTAAGAAAGTCTGACTCTTGCATCAATTGACATAGAGAGAAGAATGTTTTTCTGCTCATTCTTATGATGCTCCGACATGTGCGGTTAGAAACACTAATAATTCTCTCTGTCTCGATGAATCCTCTAAGACTCTCACCACGATATGGTTGTTTACGAATAAATAATTTTTTGTACTGTTCCACTGCTACAACCACAACAATTCCCGTTAAGATAATGATTTTCTTGCGCTTCTCATAATACATCTCATCATATTCTCTCCACGAATCCATTAGTACGTTGATCTAGAGATTCACAACAATACAACAAAAGGAAAAAAAAACACATTACAAAAGATTATATATATAAATTTCAAAAAAAATATTAGTAAAACATGAGTAAGAATATGGACTAGCAGATATTTCATCCACCCACCCAGTGGTACCCTTAATATTAGATCTAAATCTGTAATGGTTTAAACACAAGGGTATGTAGCTGTAACTCAACTTGAACCCAAACGGGATCCAGGGCAAATCATTATAAGATATAAAAAATTGGAAAATCCTAGGTTCTTTGGTTCCCATTTTTGGGAGCATGAGAATTTTTATTTTTTCTTTTTATATTCAAAATGAACTTCCTTGTCTCCTTATACATCATTAATACCTATGACTTAACTAATGCTTGATGTAAAATTGAGATACACTTGGCTTTAGTTAAGATAACTGAGAAGTAGTAAGTCCACAGGGAAGATGATATATTTTCAGTGGCAGGAGTAACTGATGTAAAACTAAAAACAGAGATAAGTATTTCAAGGATTAGAATGATTCTGAGAAGTCTCCATTAGAGGAGTTACATGAAAAATTTATAAGAAACAACAGAGATAATGGGCATTGATCAAGAATCGTTCCCAACAGAGATAATTGAGAAGTCTCAAAACAGAAATAAGTAATGATATTTCATCTAAAAAAAACAACAGAGAAGACATTCATTCTATCAAGAACCGTTCCCAACAAAGAAACCCTAAAAACCGAAATTTTGTACTTAAAACCCTAAATTTCAGTCATCGGATCAAACGAAAGAAACTAGGAGCAAAAGTACAAGACCAGAGAGATTAGAATCATACCTGGTTGTTGATATTTCCTAAGTAATTGAGATGAGAAATCCGAAGTTGAGGTTGAATCTGAACAATAAACCAGTACTCAAAAGAGAAGATGAGAAATCCGAAGTTGATTAGAACGTTGGGGAAGAAGAGGTTGAATCTAGTAGAGAAAGGGGAACTCCAAATCTGAACAGCAGAGTAGCAATGGGAAGAGCAAGGAGGTCGTCTTGCTTCAGGGTCAGTGTTGAAGTCTGGCCATGGGCGGTAGCATCGTGGAGATGAAGAATGTTGCCCGACTTTTGTAATTCTCCTGAATGACTATTTAACAACGATTATTTATATGAGGGTTGTGTCAAAAGTGAGTTTTGCTATTTACCCTAATTCTTATATGAACAACAATTTAGCTTTAACGGGTGTTTCAGAAGAATTAGTATGTTTAAGTAGAAACACCTTCTAAAACAATCAAACGTTTTAAAAAACAGAGAAACATGTTTCACTGGAAAGACTCTCCAACGAATTATGCAATCAAATACAACCTTATGTTCTTTCCCGGCGAAATCAAGGAAAATGAGTTTGATACTCACGAGTCACGCCATTCTCCCTCGCTCCCAAAAATAATCTTTCCTCAATCTCTACTCTGCAACCTTCTCGAACCTCGATCGAAGCAACAAGCTTCGATCCATCTCCTCGCGAAGTGAAGGTAATCTCCTTCCTCTCTCTCTCTCTCTCGGTTTTCTCTACTCTGCAACCTTCTCCAACCTCGATCAAAACAACCATCTTCGATCCATCTCCTCTCGTAGTGACGGTAATCTCCTTCCCCTCTCTCTCTCTCGATTTTCTTTCTGTTAGATCAAACACCAAGAAACACGAATAAAGAGAGACAATAGATCCGTACGACACAGAGATTTAACGAGGTTCACACACCAGGGTGGTGTGCTACGTCCTCGGGCGAAGAAGAAGATGATTCACTATGCAGAAGAAGGATTACACCCTAGCAGCGGCGAGGGAGAACTCGCCCTGAAACCCTAGCTTCGTGAAAACCCTAGAATACAATGACTTTCAACAAGCAACAGTACATTATATATATATATACTCCAAATAGCGGTTCGACCCATCGGGTCGCAGTCGATCCGGTCGAACCATACGCCCCCGCACCCCCATACGAGATCAGTGATGGGCTCCGGGCTTGGGCCGCTTCCATCACAGATCTCAGAAAATTTCCCATTCGGGTCGCCACCAAGATATGTCGGATCGGGTCAATCTTCAAAACGGGTCAAGAATTCGAGACAAATTTAACAAATCTCCACCTTGGGTTGAATTCTCCTCCAACAGATAAACAAATAGCTAATATCTTCATCTTCTCCAATAGCCCTCCAAAGGGCTGAACTCAAACATGACAAATATCTGCTCACCACACTGACAGCTTGTGAAATGTCAGGACGAGTGCAAACCATAGCATACATAACGGAGCCAACTGCACTAGAGTATGGAACACGTGACATGTACTCCACCTCTTCATCTGTCTTAGGTGATAGAGCAGTTGAAAGTCTAAAATGAGATGCAAGAGGAGTAGTTACAGGTTTGGCATCTTTCATGCCAAAACGATTCAATACCTTCTCAGTGTACTTTTGTTGAGATAGCCACAGCTTCCCTGCTTTTCTATCCCTCTTGATCTCCATACCAAGGATCTTCCTTGCTGCCCCCAAATCTTTCATCTCAAATTCAGAACTTAATTGTTCCTTCAACCTATTGACCTCATTCCTATCTTTTGCTGCAATCAACATATCATCAACATAAAGCAACAAATATATGAATGACCCATCAGAGAGCTTTCTGAAATAAACACAACAGTCATATTGACACCTGGAGTATCCAAAACTAGCCATAACTGAATCAAACCTTTTATACCACTGTCTAGGAGACTGTTTTAAACCATATAGGGACTTCTTCAACAAGCATACATGGTCCTCCTTATCTTCAATAACAAACCCTTCAGGTTGATGCATATAAATCTGTTCTTCTAGTTCACCATGCAAGAATGCTGTTTTCACATCAAGTTGCTCCAACTCCAAATCATGCATAGCAACTAAAGCAAGTAGGACACGAATAGAACTATGCTTAACAACAGGTGAGAAAACATCATTAAAATCAATTCCTTGTACCTGACTGTAGCCCTTTGCAACCAAACGTGCCTTGTACCTAGCATCTTCAACACCTGAGGCAGATTCCTTCTTCTTGAAGACCCATTTGCAACCAACAATTTTCTTCCCTGTTCTCGGCTTCACAAGCTCCCAAGTCTGATTTTTATGAAGAGATTCATCTCCTCATTCATGGCAATCAACCATTTTGTAGAATCAATTGAAGCAACAGCTTCAGAATATGTTGCAGGCTCACTATTTTCAATTGTATCTGCAACAGACAATGCATAAGCAACAAATTCAGCATGCCCATACTTTTGTGGTTGTCTAATATTCCTCCTTGGTCTATCCTTGGCAATGCTGTACCGCTCTTCTTCTTGATTCTCTTGAGCATCATCTCCTTCAGTAAAAGTAGGCAAATGGACTAAAGTAGATTGTGCTTTGTTTGAAGATGAACCACCAATTTCAAACTCCACCTTCTCTCTAGATTTTTCTTGACCTTCATCACAATGAATAGGGACTTCTTTCCTAGGATGCAACATAGCAGATTCATCAAAAGTAACATCTCTGCTAATAAGAAATTTTGGAGACTTTGGATCAGAACACCACAACCTGTATCCTTTCACTCCAGATCCATACCCAAGAAAAATGCATTTCTTAGCCCTAGGTTCCAACTTCCCTTCATTTGCATGTGCATAAGCAGGATATCCAAATACTTTTAAATTTGAGTAGTCTGCAGGTTCACCTGACCAAATTTCTTCTGGAGTCTTGCACTCAATAGCTGTGCAAGGAGATCGATTCACCAACAAGGTTGCTGTGTTAATTGCTTCTACCCAGAACTCCTTGCCTAATCCTGCATTTGATAACATACACCTTGCCTTTTCTAACAAGGTTCTATTCATACGCTCCGCCACTCCATTCTGCTGGGGTGTTTTAACAACTGTATGGTGTCTTGCAATACCTTCATTTTTACCTTCATTTTTGCAAAACTCATTAAAGTCACCTTCACAAAACTCTAGGCCATTATCGGTTCTCAACCTTTTAATTTGTTTCCCGGTCTGCTTCTCAAGCAAATTCTTCCACTGTTTGAAAGTGACAAATACTTCATTTTTGTGCTTCAAGAAATAGACCCAAACCTTTCTAGAGAAATCGTCAATGAAAGTAAGCAAGTATCTTGCACCAGCCCCCTTTGAAGCAACCCTGGAGGGCCCCCATAGGTCTGAATGAATGTAGTCCAAAGTTCCCTTGGTCCTGTGAATAGCAGTACTGAAACTAACTCTTTTCTGCTTCCCAAACACACAATGCTCACAGAACTCCATTGTTCCTGTACTCTGACCACACAACAAGCCCCTTTTACTTAATGTTGCCATCCCTCTTTCACTCATATGGCCTAACCTCATGTGCCATAAATTTGTGATATCTGATTCAGACATAGATGATGAAGCTGCTGCAACAGACCCAGTGACTGTAGTACCCTGCAACACATACAAACTGCCAACCTTGATTCCTTTCATCAATAAGAGAACTCCCTTGCTGACCTTCATGACTCCACCTTCAGCTGTATACTTGCACCCATTTGAATCAAGGGTGCCTAAACTGATGAGATTCTTCTTCAAATCAGGGACATGCCTGACATTGGACAAGGTTCTGATAATGCCATCATACATCTTGATATTGATCGTTCCCATTCCAATAGTCTTACAAGAAGCATTATTTCCCATCAACACAACTCCACCTCGAACTGATTCGTATGTGGAGAACCATTCACGATTGGGACACATATGGTAGGAACAACCAGAGTCAAGAATCCATTCATCCTGTGATCTAACTTTATCATCAGTCACCAAAAGCATATCAGACTCACTCTCATCTTCAGCAATACTGGCTTCTGCAGAATCATCTATTTTCTGTTGATTTTGAGCACCACCACCTGCCTTCTGCTTATTTAAAAGCTTATAGCATTCAGATTTAATATGCCCCTTTTTCTTACAGTAATTGCAGGTTAAATTCTTGTGCTTAGATTTTGATCTAGCCTTCTTTTTGTCACCATATGAACCCCTTTCATTCATTCTCCCTCTAGCTACCAAACCAACACCATCAGATTTATTGGTAGTTGTCAACTCATCATCAATCTTCTGCTTGCTTTGCAGATTCGTTTTGACATCCTCAATAGAGATTGTCTCTCTACCATAAATCATGGTATCCCTAAAATGCTTATAAGATGGAGGCAGAGAACATAACAATAATAGGGCCAAATCTTCATCGTCTATTTTAACATTTATCATTTTCAAATTAGTAACAATAGAATTGAACTCAGATATATGGGATTTAATAGAAGTACCTTCACCCATATGAAGGGTATACAGTTGTTGCTTCAATCTCAACCTATTGGTGAGGGATTTGGTGAGGTAGAGGTTCTCTAACTTCACCCATAACTCTGCAGCCGTTTTCTCTGAGAGAACTTCCTGTAGAACATCATTCGAAAGACACAACTGAATAGCTGAAAGGGCTTTATCATCCGAATCGCTCCAATCATCATCGGACATAGTTGCAGGTTTCATCGCCTTCCCAAATAGGGTTTTCTTCAAACCCTGCTGCGTGAGAACAGCATCATTCGAACTTGCCATAAACTAAAACTGATGTTACCATCAAACCTATCAATATCGTATTTCATTGAAGCCATGGATCGAAGTAACCAAGAGCTTTGATACCAGTTTGTTAGATCAAACACCAAGAAACACGAATAAAGAGAGACAATAGATCCGTACGACACAGAGATTTAACGAGGTTCACACACCAGGGTGGTGTGCTACGTCCTCGGGTGAAGAAGAAGATGATTCACTATGCAGAAGAGAGATTACACCCTAACAGCGGCGAGGAAGAACTCGCCCTGAAACCCTAGCTTCGTGAAAACCCTAGAATACAATGACTCTTAACAAGCAACAGTACATTATATATATATATATACTCCAAATAGCGGTTCGACCCATCGGTTCGCGGTCGATCCGGTCGAACCATACCGCGGGGGCTACGCCCCCGCACCCCCATACAAGATCGCCCCAAGCCCTCTGCTTCCATCACAGATCTCAGAAATTTTTCCATTCGGATCACCCACCAAAATATGTCGGATCAGGTAATCTTCAAAACTGGTCAAGAATTTGAGACAAACTTAACAATATCTCAGATTTCAGCCATCTTTTTTTGCTGTAATTTTGAAGTGTTGACCCTTACCAAGCTTGCTACCTTCGATGGTACTGGTTTCCCCATCCAAGTAGTTTGCTTACTAATTCTGGACTGAGTTTCAACATACATTCTGTTCTGCCGACAGCAGTACTTTTTCATGCTGTTGATCCTCTGTGGTTCAGTATATCAGTGACTGAATCCTTGTCTCAGACTTGTGTTTTTACATCAGTACTAAGTAGCCTTACTCCAGTACCTTAATTTTGGTACTGTTACCTATTTACTGTTGCTGGAATTGGGTGTCAAAGCCTACTACTATATCTTGGATTTTCTTTACTTATCTCAACAATATTGACAAGCTATGCCACTACACATGCTAATTCGTCCCCCCTCTTTTTTTCTTTTGAGGGTGCTTCTAATTCACTGCCAGTGTTGTCAAGAGTTATTTGTTGGCATTGAGTGTGTCTTTGGCTGTCCAAATTTTGATTTTCCTATCTGAAGGAGCGACCCTCTCATGGTATGTACAAGGACAATAACACAAACCTTACATTTTCAATTTACATTTTTGCACAAAAACATTAGATTTACATATTGAACCTCCTGATTTGGAGATTAAATTGGTGCTTGTACAGTAGCTCTTGCTACTGATGGTTGCTAACTTGAGTAGAATTTTGTTATAATATTATTGGCATATATCAAGATTCAAGAATCACTTGTACTTTATTGCAGCTACTCTCTGCCCGGGCATATGAGAAAGAAACAAAAGAAATCAGGAAACCTCATAAAATGCCTCACAATCACCTCAAGAATGTTGTCATTAGAGGATTTGTGGTAGTCAGAATGAGATTGAATTTGCAACTAATGTGCTACAAAATGCTACTTCACTTGAGACAATGATGATCCATCTTCATGCCTGCTACCATCAGGATGGACAATGAAACTACCATGAAGCAGAGGAGGGTACATCTGCCACAATCACAGAAGACATGATTTATGAACAGCTACAGGCAGAAGCCCCTCCCCATGTCAAAATTGTGGTATTGTGATTCCCATCAGTTGTCAGGAGTTGAACATGTAATCTCTCTTCATTGAAGGTTCGCAAAGATGTGCTAACTTCCAGGAACTTGGAGGATATCCTATTGGCCAAAATGAATGGTATGATTCTGATATCCTCCGATATTTGTTAAAACATAGATTACCCAACTGCTTCTTTTGATGGTATTCTTTCTTCTCCAATTCTATGATGAGCTATTCTATACAAGATTAAAATTGATAGGCAATAGTAGATTGAAGAAAGAGGGGGAGGAGCTTAAAACATGCCCTACATACCTACATACTACATGTCTAGATTCAATTCAATGACTGTTTAACAATGCAGGTTTTAGTATGCACATGCCTAAGGGGGTTGTGCTCCTGTGTACTGTTGGAAGATGGGACTGACTGACAGACACACATATACATATAAGATGGTATGTATGTATGTATGTATGCACATGGAAATCACACACACCTTATATATTTATATCAGTATCCATATGTCCGATTGTCAATCAGATATGGGGTAAAAAATCAGATTTTAATCAGATGGGATAGTCTGATGCCTTTATGACTCTTATCTACCTTAAATCTGAATTGATAAATATTGGACCGGATGAAAATCTGGTCCCTTGATGAGCCTCAATTTTTGCCCTTGAACACCAATTGACCCAACTGTACATAGGATCAGGATGGTTGTAGGACATGCTCAAGATGGTGGCAACTGATCAATTTGCAGTGATTGATGTTAACTAATGAGATTGGAAGAAAAATTGTACGCTTTGAGTATGCTCCAATTATATTACAGTTGGGCAAGGAAGAGCATTATGATGAGATTTGGTCACTGAACTCGTTAGGGAAGTGGTATCCGGTGACACCCTGGGTTCCCCAAACACTTCAGTGTGAGGGTTATCCGATAAGCAATCAAGATTTGAGAGGTGAAGGGGTTGAGGGAGGTCAAGGTGGACACCTGATCTGCCCCTCTTTTATGGTCTGACTGGTTTTGGCTGCTGAATATGGGAATAACCATGATTTTTTTAATGATAAAGAAATATTTAATTAATAAGCAGAGAATGTGTAGTTCATGAAATTACAATCCTACCAAATTTCTATTAATTGCTATGCCTCAAATGTCTATCTTGCTTTAGGAATATTACAGACTTAAATCGTTTAACAGTGCTATAACTATCAAATAAATTGTTAAGATTTCCCAAAGCCAAGTGCAGTCCTTCCTCGTGATTGAAGTAACCATCTCTTGAGATTCTGTCCAGACTTCTGTTGTAGGATATCCCATCTGTACTGCTCTGTCGATTCCTTGTTCCATTCCTCACACCTCTGCTTCTTGAGCGCTAATTCATACATGCTAAAAAGAATTGATTATTGAGAATTGTCACTACTGCACAACCTGCATCTTTGGTTTGATGATCAAAGCTCCCATCAGTAACAATGATTGGATTATCATCAGTTGGAAGTCCCAAATAGTATGAAGGTTCAGGTATGTGAAAATCATGAGTAGCATCAGGTGATATTGGATGTTGTGGAAGGCCCAAATCCTGTTCCCATTTTGATATGCAGAATTTGATGTGGGTTTTGTTTCTCATGCCAAAAAATGAATAATTCTTGGTAGACCAAAGGAAATAGGCTCTGATGGAATAAATACTCTACAATTTTGATCCTTTCTGGTGATGAGGTACTGTTTATTAGGCCTTGAAATAAATCAAACAGGTTCTGCCCCTGAATGTTTTTTCTGTACAGAGACCCAGTAAATTATTTGGTGAAGTTACAAGGGATGAGGACATGCCAATCTGTTTCTATTGCATCATTGCATATTAGGCAAGTCTCATCCATCATAAGGAATTTCTTTAGTTTTGTCTTTGTAGGTAGAAGACTTTCCAAAGAAATTATTTAAATTTTGGGGTAGTTTTGAGTTCCAAAAGGATCTTCACACTTAAATTACATGAGGGTTTTGAATAAAAGTGCATCTATGGTTGGTAAAAAAGGATGCTGCTATTTTAGTGGTCGGGATCCCTGATTTTGCAAACAGAGTTATCAATTTGTCTGGAATTGACACTACAAGAAAAGTGGTCAATGGCGGCATTTTTAAATGCCGCTATAGAGTGTGCAAATGCCGCTATATGGCTATGGCAGCATTTATGGCAAACGCCGCTATATCCACCGCCCCAAAAGAACTACGGCGTATTTTGCAAATGCCACCATAAAATATCTTCGGCGTGATTTATTTATAAATGCTGCTAAAATACTTTGACGGCATTTATTTATAAATGCCGCTAAAATACTTTGGCAACGTTTATTTACAAACGCTGCAAAAATACTTCGGCGACGTTTATTTATAAATGCCGCTAAAATATTATATACAACGGTGTTTATTTTAGCACTGCTAACGTGTTACATCCGCCTTTATAAGTAGGCATTCCAGCGTTGTTAACTAATGAACGCGGATGCATATAGTGGCTTTTAGTAATAAACGCCACGAAATGTAATTTTTTATTTTCAAACAAATGAACAAATAGTGGCGTGTGTTAATAAATGGCTAAACGCCACTACAAGAAATGTTTTTTATTTTAAAGCAAAAGACATATAGTGTCGTTTATTAGTAAACGCCGCTATTTTTTTATTTTTTATTATTATATATTATTGTTTATTTATCTCTAAAGCAAATGCTTACATTTCTTGTTCTCATTCTGTATATGAATAAAAACTAATTGATTTATTCATCCAAAAAAAAATTAATAGATTTTCACACGACCATACACAAGAATCTAATAAAAGGTTATCCATTTCCTACAAAAGTTAAGTTGGAAAAAAGCATGTAACAAACTAGATTGTCATCTTGAAGATAAAAAAATCCAATATCCATAGACGATAATCAATTTAAAAAAAAAAAAATATCTATAGCTCACATGCTAACAGTAACATAATAAGTTTTTCAAAATAAATGTTCACACATCACGGTAGTTATTCAATCCCCAAGTCGTACTTTGCATCATCATCAGAGGATATAAGTGGAGGACAAAATCCATGCAAGTACCTGAAAAAAATGAAAAAATATTAGTCAAATTGTTATTAAAGATCTATGTTGGTGAAACTCTATATCGGTCAATAATCTGGTGGTCCATTTCCATATGTTGTAAGCCAATCATTTTTACCCATATTAACTAGGAAACCAAAGTAAATAATGTTTACCTGCCAAATAGATTGCCTAAATATGGGTCAGCCTCTGCAATATCCTCAATTGTCAGCTGATCAAATATAGAAAATAGCTAATCAAATACAGAAAATAGCAACATCAGTAGTACTACTTAATTAAATAAATAAACCAACAAAATGAAATATTTCTCTGACTTATATAAATGAACTGAACTTTGTGAGCTATGTCGACCTAAAAGCGCTTGGGTTAGAAGTGCTACTTGGGCTTTCAAATCATCAATTTCTTCTAATTTTCCCGTCAAACTACTAAGCTGTCCCTCCAACTCTACAAATCTAGCTTGCACACTGTCCTGTTTCTTCTTTTCCTCAATATTTTTTGGTGTAAGGCCAACCCTACTTGGCTTCATGCCTAGGCCTGCACCATGCACTCGGCCATGTAACTCAGGGCCTCAAACGGCCACATATATGTTGTCTTGGGCAGATTTTTGATTTCTCAATTCTGGGGGCAGTTCTTCTAATTTTTTATCCAATGCATCCTATAAATCATTATGTTATTGTTAACAATTTAACTTCATTGATGATGTCAAACCAAACAAACATTGTATAGTAATCAAAGAAACATGCATCGCTTTGACATTAAAAAAAAAAAAAAAACAGAAGTAAA
>NW_024868417.1:0-25281 GCF_013358625.1 Macadamia integrifolia | reverse complement strand
ATATATTAATTTTGCCACAGACACTTATTATGATTTCTCTTGATGCTTCATCTACTATTTTATCATCTTTCCTTGTGTGGGTAACCTTATGCATTTGAATTCTAGAAGGTTCTGCACCATCAGGATTCTTCTTCCTCTAAACAAATAGATATGAGAGTGAGATCAAATAATTTCAAATGCATAATGATACTACTAAAAGTTCATGAGTTGTGCTTAAGAAACTTACTAGATTGTGTTTAACCAGTGCAAAGGTCGTCCGGCCAGTTGTATGGGACATCGTTTGTGCTTGTTGTAACTCCTTCCACTGAAGCCACACCATTTCAGTGTGCCCTAAAGGCCTACCTTTGAATGAGAATACCCAAGGCTGCTCCTCTTTATCTATTAGTAGATTTCCATTATCAACATGCCTCTTGGGACGAGTAAACATTGTCTCAAGGACTTTCAAGTGTGTTGAACAAAAAGTCGTAGATTCTTCTGCAAGGTATCCTTCTACAATAGATCCTTTCACATGACTACGATTTCGCATGAAGTCCTTAAGTGTCTTGTTGTACCTATTAGTAGGCGAAGTTAAATATTACAAAAGTAAACATGTAATAGAAAACAAACATAGAGGAACTTAGTATAGGTATTATAGAATAACCTTTCGAATGGGTACATCCACCTATAATGAATTGGTCCACCCAACAATTCCTCTCGTGGTAAATGAACCAATAAATGAACCATAATATCAAAGAATGAAGGGGAAAATATTCTCTCTAGATTGCATAGGGTTTCTGCAATACTTGTTTCAAGTTGGTTTAAATCTTCATTTGTACCAACTTTAGCACATAGACAGTGAAAGAAACCGCATAATGCCAACAACACCAACTTTACATTCTTTGTTGGATGTACCCGTATCGATAGAGGAAGGAGTTGTTGCATTAAAACATGGCAATCATGGCTCTTCATTCCTGACATATCCCTTTCAGTGACTTTCACACATCGTGATATATTTCCAGAATAAACATCAAGAACCTTCAAACCCTCTAAAGCTCTACAAAACTGTTCTTTTTCAACCTTAAACATTGTATGGCTTGCAGGAGGTAAAATCACTTTGGTGCTCCCCTCTATACTTTGTGGGTGTAGAGATGGCCTAATGTTCATGTCTTGTAGATCTAGTCGGGCTTCCAACTTATCCTTTGATTTATCTTTTAATTCCAACAATGTACCAATGATGTTGTCGCACACATTCTTTTCTATATGCATGACATCCAAAGTATGGCGGAGTAGATTATCCTTCCAATAAGGCAACTCAAAGAATATACTTCTCTTCTTCCAACCTAGTGGTAGTTTGATTGGACCTGAAGTAGCTCTTTTCCGTTTAATTCCATTATCCATATTGGATTCCTTGCCAAATGCAGAAAACTCAACACCTTCCATTTGAGCTAGCAAAGCAATGCCCGAAAGGGGTTGTGGTGCCACCCCAAACTCGACACAACCATTGAAACCTCTCTTATCCCTTCGAAATTTATGATTTTGCTTAAGGAACCGACGATTGCCTAGGTAACAATGCTTATGACTGTGCTTCAGCTAAGTTGACATTATGTGTTTATTGCAACAAGGGCACGCGAATGCACCCTTAGTGCTCTAGCCTGAAAGGTTTGCATATGCGGGAATTCGTTGATTGTCCATAAAAGGCAGGCACGTAAACAGAACGACTCTTTCTTCAATGCATCATATATGTCAACACCATCCCACAGTAACTTTAATTCATGTATCAATGGCTGTAAACACACATGTATATCATTTCCAGGCTGATGTTTACCTGGAATTAGCAATGTCAACATAAATGATGTTTGTTTTATGCACTTCCATGGTGGCAAGTTATAAGGCACCACAACAACAGGCCATATGCTATATGATTTTTTTTCATATCAAAAGGATTAAAGCCATCACTTGCTAGTCCCAACCTAATATTTCGTGAATCCACACTGAAAGTTGGATGTCGTCTGTCAAAGTCCTTTCATGCTTCTGTGTCTGCAGGATGATGTATTTTTCCATCATTCGTGCGTCCCTCTTTATGCCATCTCATATCTAATGATGTTATTGAAGATTTGTACAATCTTTGAAGCCTTGGTATCAAAGGGAAGTGGTGTAATGCTTTCAATGGAGTCTTGTTGTTGGATTTATACCTTGATTCACCACATTTGCGACACGACTTTTTATTAGATGCATCATTCCAATATAACATACAATCATTGGGGCATGCATCGATCTTGTTGTAACTAAGCCCCAAGTCCTAAAGCATCTTCTTTGTTTCGTAGAAAGAATTCGGTACTGTATTATCTTATGGCAGTGCTTTCTTCAATAAAGTTAACAACATAGTGAAAGATTTATTAATCCAATTGCATAGGCATTTTATATGATATAGTGCAATAGTGAATGACAATTTTGTGAATTCCTTGCATTCTGGATACAATGCCTTCTTTGCTTCTTGCATCAATCTATGGTATTTTTCTGAATCATCCCCTATTCCATATGTATGTCCACTTGTGTCACAAACACCAGCTCCTTCAGGTTCTTGACTAGGAAATGCATCTTGAAGTATGTCATGCATGTTAACAATATCATCTTCTTCATCAACCACAGGGCTTTCAATTGTTGTGGTATTCGAAGATGCAACTTCCCCATGGAAATTCCACAACGTGTAGCCTAGCATAATTCCATCAACTATCAAGTGTTCAAATACTTCATCCCGTGTTCCTGACCGATGTTAATGCAATATACACATGGGCATGTAATATTTCCCCCTATTGGTACTTTAGAAAAAGCAAAATCTAGGAAATCAATTACACCAGCTTCGTATAGATTTCCTGCATGGAATGCACGATCCCTTGATTTATGAATCCAATTCCTATCCATTTGATGGTAGACTAAACACCTCACTAACCTACTAAAAAGATAGTATATTATCAAACTAAATTCCAGTGGAATGTATATATCTACAAAGTTAAAACATCAGAACATTAATAGCAACAGTGATTGTACATTACATTTAAAAAATTAAAACTAAAGATTAAATACTAGATATTTTTTAATTTCATCAAATGACCTTGTTTACCAATGTGAAATAAGGATTTCCCTTTTGACAA
The DNA here is from genome assembly GCF_013358625.1 of Macadamia integrifolia. Classification (NCBI taxonomy): domain Eukaryota; kingdom Viridiplantae; phylum Streptophyta; class Magnoliopsida; order Proteales; family Proteaceae; genus Macadamia; species Macadamia integrifolia. The sequence goes on along the minus strand of NW_024868417.1, from coordinate 22,150 downwards.
GTTCTCTCTTGTTAAAAACATTTTCTGACTGCTGCTAATGAAAGTGTTATATAAGAATTTTTTTACATGTAAGTTCCTTTTGACAGGTTCTCTCTTGTTAAAAATATTTTCTGGCTGCTTCTAACCATTTAAGTGTTTATAAGAGTTTTTTACAAGCTAAGTTTATTTTTATATTACTTGATCACATACAACTGTAACTTTTTTTTTTTTTTGGTCAAAATGGTAAGGAAGGACATAGTGAAAGATTTTTTTCTCTATCAATTACCTAGGTGACAGAAGAGGTTCATTGCTTGATTAGAAAAAAAATGACAGACATAAAGAACAATGGAGCAATGACTATCAGGTAATGACCAAATTCATTATTTTTTTCTCCTAGAAGCAAATATTTTATAGGTAAAAATGAACTAGGTAGAAGCAATACCCGCAATTAGTAAATGCTAAGAATATGGTTTTGGTTCATTTCATCTTTAAAGAAGGGAAGGCAATAATAAAGTAATCCAGGAAATAATCTTCATGTCAATACAAGGAAAAAAAAATATTCTAGGAGTTGGATAGAGATTATATTATAAATTTGTTGCTACTAATGCAGAACCAAGGCCATGAGAAGCAGTATAAATTTTAATAGCATGCCAATACTACTACCAGAAAATATTAGATAATAAAAACATTAAACTAGCTACAGAAATTAAATAAGAGTTAAACTAAAATTCTAAACACACAATGTTTAATGCCAAAATTCTGGGCCATGTTTCCACATACTTGTATTTATAAATTTTGAAGCATGAATGCATATTAACTCTACATGTGTAGGTAAGACTTGGCTAAAGAAAATCAAAAGTTAGTAACTTTTTTCTTTTTTAGGAGAGAAACGAAAATAGTAACTCCGAGGAGCTACTGACTAAACAAGGAGCTACATTAAAACAGAGACTGGCCATAAAATAGAAGTTAAAATAAATCAGTATCCAGAAGATTTTCTAGCAAACTACGGATTTAAAGTAAAAGTTGTCTTTAATTACTTCTCAAATACCAATTTGCTCCCCTGCTCTGTTACTTCCTTAATTTCCTAAGGGGTGGGGGGTTCTGATGAATAAGAATCACTTCAAATATGATTCCCTGTCTATAACTAAATTTGAAATATCAATTTGGGCCTGAAAGCATATCATATAGTTAATCAAACTTTTTGAGTTTTCATATCTGATATTATAGATATGATATCAAAAGCAAAGATTCATACCCATCAAATCAAAAGCAAAGATTCATACCAAATTTGCAAAATCTAAGTTTAACAGGAAAACATAGGCATCAGGGACAACTGTGTTATTGGGATACCCAGGCTAATAGTCCAAATGTTTTGAGTTGGAAAGGTCATTGTAAAGGCTTTTATTTTATGTGTTTAGAATGCATTTCAATATTATTTGCCACATACACAGGCGGTGTTTGGTTGCAAGGGAAATGGGAAGGGAAGGGAAGTGAAGGAAAATTTTTTTCCCTTTCGAGTTGTTTGGTTTGGTTGCAACATAAGGGAAATGAAATTAATTTACCATAGTTGTTTGGTTGGATGTAAACTAGATATGATTTTTGGTTAATATTGTTTCTTAGAAACTTACAAAGTTCATTGATGCAAGCAGAGGGAAATGGGAGGGTAACAGAAATTAAAAATGATGGGAAGAAGAAAATAACTGAAGACACATTATCAGAGACTCTCTTTAAAAAGTCCAAGCATGAGAAATCCACAAGCTCATCTATGAAGGTATAATTAATTAGGAGAATTTATTAAGATCTTATGAGTACAACTTAATGATGAATATTAAGCACATGAATATACTTCATATGATGCACTATATATCTTTTTGTATGACACAAAAGAATTAATAAAAACACACTCTTGATGTTCCAATTACTCAATGAAAATGTATAAATTTACCATTCTTATATGCAATGTATTTGTTTCTTGAAAAATGTACAGAAACAACCTCCTAAAGTCAAGTTGGGAGATAGGATCACTGCCCTAGAACACACCTTTTGGGAGGGTAAACATGAAAAACCATAACCTTTTGAATCTTCAATATATGGCATGTTTGAAAATTTTCAATTTTTTCCACTCAATTTTTCTTCCAGACTGATACTGCATCTGTCTTGTGGGAAGCAATTGGGTATATAAAATTTCTCCAATAGCAAGTGCAGGTAATTAATTGCAAAATCCATATTTCTCCTAGTTTATGTAATAAGAACAAATGGTTCAGACCAGGTGCCTTGGAGCTGGACCCTTAAAGGTTGGACCTCTGTCAGTGCCAATAGAGCTAAAATGGGATTAATGGGGCTTTTTGATTAATGTAAGTTCCAGCCATATCAACACAACAATATCTTAAACATGAAACTACTAGATTTATTGGTAGATTCATCAACCAAAAAAAAAATATCAAAATCAAAATTAAGAATCATACCTAATTGGCCGTGTGTTGTTGTGTTGAGACTTATGATCTCTGGAAATACCCCGTAAGATGAGCAAATGAGCAAACAATTGTCACACCCCATTCACACAGAACTGGACCGGTGATCGGGTTAACTCCGGTTAACCCAAACCTGCCAGGATCATCTGATACAGTACCCAACCACAGCATACACACAACTAAGTAAATCATTCAAAGGTTCAGCGGAAGACTTAATTTACCTGTAAATACCCCCAATATACTTGATACCCGAATTGTAGTATATAGATAAATACATGTGGGCCCATAGGCATGATATTTACACAAAAAGAATAACAATTCACATATCAAGTACACAAAAGCGGTCATCAAAAGAATAAAAAAGTAAAACCTAGCACGGTGTCAATACTGCGGTCCCGCAGCACAGCCCTCGCACGAGCAATCCGCACCGTGCTCATGTTCCTCGGAAACCCACCAATCCTCTTCGGGGAATTCAATTGTGGGGCCCGACCCTTGATCTTTAGGCTAGTGACCTGCAAAATCATCTAAAAGAGGTGTACACGTGGGATGAGCTCACTAGCTCAGTAAGTGAAAAGAAGGATCACACAACAGTCCACACAACAATCACAACTATATGCACTATATGCTATGCAATTCATTTTTAATCACATCCACCTAAACAACATTACTAAGTCTTTGGTTTAGTGCTACTACAACCACAGTGCACGTATACTCCGGTTATGAGCCGCGAACTCCATCCCGCAATACGCCCATAGGGCTATCAAAGAAGGCCCACTGTGAGTACTCGAAAAAGTAAAGCATGCCGACCACCGGCTCTCAACATAAAAGTAAATGATAAAAAATAAAGGTGCTGACTTCAGCAATTTAAAAGCAGTACGATTGACCCTCTTGAATATATCACCGTGGTTACCGACTGTCCTAACGACCAGTCGGGAGTATGTCTAACCACCACAGTGACCCAACAATCGCGACCACTGCTTCTCTCCAAATGGTAACCCAACACCTCAACCCCTGTTGGGAAGGGTCGTGGCACGGGAAGGTGATAATCCTAAACCGCATGCCCCTATATGACATAGTACGATTGCATAGTGCCACCGCATCCCATTCCACGGGCCACTAATGCACTCATTTTCAAGCCAACTACGGCATCTATTCTATTAATGCATTATGCACAATGATGTCATCATTCATCACATAATCACATCATCATTTGACATTGAGAAAATAAACACAACACACCTGTCATAATAATATGAGGATGGCTAAGCTACATATAATTTGCATAATGACATGGCTAGTCTAGATACAATTTAATGAATGTCAAACAAACCTTAAAATAAGGCCAAACGTCCTCTCCCCACTTACCTGTAGTGTACAAAGACTCACGCCTGGTACGAGTGAGATTCTGTGCGAGAAGCGTAAGTTTTGGTGAACCTATCATAAGTGAATGGGGTAAGTATTTCACTACTATGGGGTCAAAACTAACAAGATTTGATGACAAAATCATGTTAAGAATCCTAAAAGAAGGTCACACGTCCGTTTTGGGTCCATTCAGACGTAAAAATCACATTGGGAGCCTCTCAGGTGGGTCGGAGAACCCACTTGTCACAGCCCACCGGTCTTCACAGGTGGGCGGGTCGGCCCACTGGTCCTGACCCGTAGGTCATGACCGGCGGGCAGGTCGACCCACCGGTAGGGGCCCGCCGATGGAGGTGGAGGTTGAGGGTCGACTAGGACCGGTGGGTAGGTCGGCTCACCGGTCGGCCCACCGATAGGGGCCCGCCGGTTGGCCTCGAGGGACTGTCCTCTCAGGCGGGTGCCCTTAGGCGGGCAGTTTGGCCCACCGGTCTCATCCCACCTAAGTGGGCAAAAAACTGTCATTTTCCTCGAAATTTTTCCCAACCTTTGGGGAATCAAATGGGGCTTTTTCAATCCCATTTTTCACACATTCAAGGTCTCATAAGATGATTATAACCTAGATCTAGGTTAGATTTAAGGAATGGAAGCCATCTTACATTCTTTGCTCAAGAACTCTTTCAAAAACCCCAAAATCACTTCAAATCACCAATGCTTCTCCAACCTTGTAAACACTTCTTCAAATCCTTCAAAATCAACACATAGACCATCTATTAAACCTTAGATTCATCATCTCAAGGGGGATTTACAAGACCTCAAGAAACTCTACCCAAATCAAGGGTTTTACTTGGGTATGGTGAAAGTTTAAGGAATATAGCCTTCGCTCACCTCTAAACGTAGATCTCGTGTTGGAGATCACTCTTCCGGCGTTGGAATGGGAAGATCAAACCTTGGCGCCGCTTAAATCCATTTCTTCTTCCTCTTCCTTCCCCTTTCTTCTTCTTTGTTCTCTTTTCTCCCTTCTCTTAAATCTTCTCACCAACTTTTCGTGTAATAAATGAGATATTGAAAAACACAAATAATGCTATTTATACTTTCTTAAAATCATTAGTAGCACATGGGTGGGTCACTCAGGTGGGCGGATGCGCCCACCTGCGACTGCCCACCTGAGGGCCAAAAATTGGCCAACAAGTGGGATTTTGGTGGAATTCGACTCTCGGCATGAATCTCACTCTTGGCACAAGGTATATTATACGTATGCGCTTTAGTATATGGCTACATACCAGCTTTATCCATACATGGCCTTATGATATGTGCATGTACACGGCTTGGGTACACCCGTCTCCTCTGGCACTGACTCGGACTTGTCTGGCCAATCGGTGTTCAAGGTCACCCTTGCCATCATGGTCCATAAGGAACCCACCTTAACCCTCTCCGGTTCGGGTCCTGCATGGTTAAATCGGGTCAACCGTGTAATTAGACCGGGTTTAAAAAGTAGGGTATCACANCCCACCTGAGGGCCAAAACTTGGCCAACAAGTGGGATTTTGACAGAATTCGACTCTCGGCACGAATCTCACTCTTGGCATAAGATGTAATATACGTATGCGCCTTAAGATACGGCTACATACCTGCTTTATCCATACATGGCCTTATGATATGTGCATGTACACGGCTTGGGTACACCCGTCTCCTCTGACACTAATTCGGACTTGTCTGGCCAGTCGGTGTTCAAAGTCACCCTTGCTATCATGGTCCATAAGGAACCTGCCTTAACTCTCTCCAGTTCGGGTCCTGCATGGTTAAATCGGGTCAACCGTGCAATCAGACCGGGTTTAAGAAGTAGGGTATTACATATACTGCTCCTGGGACTCCTTGATTAGGCTCCATCCGACGAGCTCTCGAGTCTGCTATCTTCTTCTCTTTACAATCAGATAGGACATGTCCCACTTTTTTACGAAATCCACACTGCCCCATTGAATCTTTGTAGAGCAATTTCTGCTCAAACCAGAACAAGTTTGCAGTTCCTGGTTGCCGTCGCTCTACCTGAATTTCCTCAGGTCTTGCAGATCCCACGTTCATCTCCACTAGGACCCGAGCATAGTTCCCGTACATTACATTCTTCGTGCGATGATCGAGATCCACCGGACGGCCCGCAGCCTTAGCCATTGTCAGTAACACCTTCTCGTGCCAGTATTCTAGTGGCAAGTCTGGAAACCTCACCCAAACAAGATTTTTTTTAACTGGTTTTTCATGTATACTGAAATCCGGGCACCAGCGTTGAAAACGCACGAGCTGCCCTCCCACCTTCACAGGACTTCTCTTCCAGATGGATGCCATGTCCGCTTCTTTCTCAAACTGAAAAATGGTAAACCCTTTACCCATGGGCACCATCTTGATGTGACCCTTGAGATTCCAGGATTCGTGAGCTTCTTTACGAACATCGTCCATAGAGAGGAATCAAAAATTAAGTCTACCGATAAGGGCATATCGATACCTCCCTAGTCGATCCTCATATGCATCCTGAGGTATAATTACCTTTGTTGAAGTTCCTGCGCAGACAGGGTCAGGGAGATCATCAACTTCGAGCAGGACGCTCCCTACAGCCTTAGCATATGTTTTCTTAGGGATCTGGGCAGCAGTTTATTCATTACCACCATCCACCACAAGGGAGGGTGCGGCAACGAGTGGTTCCTTCCCTTGATCGCCTTCTTCCGCCTGAGCACCAGTTTCCATAATGTTGTCCGAAGGATCAGCCTCCTTGGATGCATTCAACGTCTGAGGTGGGTTACAAGAAGCCCTCCAGAAGTCAGTGAGCCGAAGCTGCTTACCCCTATTCAGTGGCTGGCCTCCACCAGGGTCATGACCAGACTCAAAAGATCCAAGCGTTCTCTCTAATCTCCATGGAAGAAGCTCATAAAATGGTACAAGCTCATAAAATGGTGGGGCACACCAATCTGTCTCTTCTCAGAAAAATGGTGTTGCTACAACAATTAACATTTCTCAGTGCCATGCATGCAACTCAATGATATTGATATCAGCTTAAACCAAGTAGTTGATGCAACCTAGCTATTCTTAGAAGTCCCAGGTATTCAACTTTTGGACCCCATCCAAGAGATTTTTCAAACTAAATATCAGCTTATTTGAATGATCTTTAACTTCATAACCAGACATCTCTTTGAAGTTCGGAGGGGCAAAACTATATTGACAATCCCTTCAAGAAAAAAATTTAAAAATCTACCATATCTACCTTGCAAGAAGAGAAAAATTAATGAAGAATCTACTTTATTTTTTTGTCATATATATATATATATATTAACATGTATGGGGCCCATAAAAAACCAACATACATGCCTGAAAAAATGCAAGGAGGAGAGAGAGTGTCTAGCAATTTGGGAAGGGATTCAGCCGATGAAGAAGAAGGTGATGGAGGTGCTAGGGAATCTCCTTATCGAGGTCCAGAGGTTCTAGTCCCTAATGGTTTACCAGAGGTGGTGGTGAATAAAAGATCATATGCGAAGATAGTGGGAAACTCTTCTTGGCCTGCGATTGATTCTCTCCCTGATCCAATCCAGGCAGGGAATTTCCGTCTCATTGTCATTCCCCAGCAAGATTATGAATCCAAAAGGCAAAAGTTTCATTTTGCACTGATAGGGAGAGTGAACTTTCGCCTGATTTCACTCGATGCTTTGAGGGAGGAGGCACGTGTCAACTGGAAACTTAGTAAAGGAGTGACCACGCATCCCCTTGGGAAAGGGTTTGTAATCTTCCAATTTCAATGTGAAGGTGACAAGTCTGCAGTATGGAGGAGGAGTCCCTTACGAGTAGGAGATCAGGTTATCCGATTCTAACATTGGAAGCTTGACTTCAATATCCATGAGAAGCAGACATTCACAAAACTTGTTTGGATCTGTCTTCTGGATCTTCCTCTCGAGTACTGGCATGAGAATGTGCTACTATCTATTGCGAAGGAACTGGGTCACCCTCTGGCTTTATACCGGAGGACAAGGGAAGGTATTCAAGGGTACTTTGCAAGGGTGCTTGTTGAAATTGATATATCGGAGTCGGCTGTGAGGATTGACGAAGTTTAGGTGGAAAGATTAGAACCAAGTACTACTAAGGTATTTGGTTTTCGTCAAAAAGTGGTGTACGAAGACAATGTTGAGAGATGTGGAAACTGCACACGATTGGGCCATCAAGTATCGGCTTGTAGATTGAAGAAAGCAGAGGACGCGAAGCAATCCACCAAGGACAATGCTGCGTTAGTCCCAGGGGCGGTGTTCGTGGAAGATGGAGTCAACCCGAAGAGGGTTAACATGGTGGTGGAGTTACCAAGTTTAAATGGGGATTCTCTTAATGCAAATAAAGACAATTCCTATTTAGGGAATCATCAAGATTCGGTTGAAATGGAGGTCTCCAAATAATTTTGGAAGCTCCTCTAATTGCTCCTAATAAAGTAGGAAAGGAGGCTGTCACGGTGGTCACTGAAGAAGATTTTGAAATTCAAAATTTAGTGGATAAGGATCTCCAAGATCCGTTGGATAGTGCATTAGATAATGGGTTGGATTCGGGTTTAGAGTATGGATCCTCTAATGGGGACCCGTTTCCTCCCTGCCCGCCCATTGAAGTCACAGACCATGGTGTGATGAATGGGTCTCAAAGTGAAGTTCAGGGACCTGATCTCAAACTCTCTACCCGTCAAAGAAGAGGGCTTGTGGTGGCTGGTCGTGGTTGTTCAGGTGTTAATCAGATGGGGCGGCAGCCTCCACCTCCGACGGAGTCGCTTTTGGAGCATAATGATCCATCTATTTCGGCTATAAACTCAAGGGGCCTTCTCTCAATCACGCATTTAGAAATGAGTGTTATGGATAGGGAAGCTCTCTTGAGGCAGAAAGAAAATGGAGGGAAGGCGGCGGCTGGAAAGCAAAAGAAGAAGGGTGGCGGTCATACTAAAAAGTCTGACAAGCGTTCGACGGTAAATTAGTGATCTATAAGGGTCCTTTCTGGAATATTCGTGGAGTGAGAAAGGCTGCTGGTAAAAGGGCCTTACGAATGTTGGTGAAGGAGCATTTCCCGGAGATCTTATGCTTGGCTGAACCTATGGTTCAAGTGAGTAGATTTCCCACTTTGTTTTTCAATAAGTTGGGTTATTCATTTGCTTTTATTCACAATAATAGGCAGAATAAGGTTCCAAATTTTTGGATTATTTGGAAGTGTGGGATAGCTCATCCAATTTTAAAGCAATGTCGGAATAACATATTTCAGTGGAGTGTGACTGGCCTGGTAGCAAGGTCAACCTATCTTTTGTTCATGCAAGTTCTTTCAAAGTAGTTCGTCGCCAGTTTTGGTTGGAGTTGGAATCATAGGTTTCTTCTGCGATCCCAAGGTCTGTTCTTGGAGATTTTAATGTAACTTTGCTTTCCAATGAAAAATGGGGGCCAGGAACCTTTAATCTTGGCGATGCTGCTGAATTCCAGGCAATGATAGATGCTTGCCTGTTATTACCAATTCCATCTACTAGGAAAAAATTTACTTGGACTAATAATAGGAGAAGAGGACATGTGGCAGCAGTGTCGGATCGTAGTTTTTGTAATGAAAAATAGGTGGATTTTTTCAGAAATGTTATGCAGCGTGTCTTGTTGAGCTCGGTATCAGATCATGCCCCGTTGCTTGTAATTTCTGATGTTGTCTCAAAGCAGAATAACATTCCATTCAAGTTCCATGGATTTCGGATGAAAAACGAAAATTTTCTTCCAGTGGTTGATGAGGCATGGAAGATGCAGTTAATAGGTGACCCTATATATGTTTTATCTGAAAAGCTGAAGAAAGTAAAGGGGTTGTTAAAGGTATGGGCGTGTGATTCCTTTCCAAATCTAAATATGGAGTTAGAGTAGGCAAAGAAGGTTTTAAAAACAATCCAAGACTCAATTGAAGAATCAGGTATGTCTGATGATCTTTTCAATAAAGAGGCTGATGCAAAAATAGCCTTATTGACTGCACGTCGTAGACACGAGGCGCTTTGGGCTGAAAAGGCAAAACTGAGATGGGTGAAAAATGGGGACTGCAACTCCAAGCTCTTTCATCTCTCTGTGAAGCTGAGGAGGGCGAGAAATCAAATTTCTGCTTTAAAGAGGGAGGATGGATCTTTGGCCTTGGATCAAAGGGGAATTGCTGAGTATATTGCCTCTTTCTTTGAGAACTTTCATGAACCAACCAGTATTATAGAACATCATGATCTTCTGGATTGTATTCCCAAAATTCTGTCCAATAAAGACGTTGCTAGTCTAGAAGCGACTCCTGGCAGAGAAGAAATCAAACAAGCAGTGTGGGATATGGATCTTGATAGTTCTCCAGGTCCTAATGGATTTTCAGAAAAATTCTTCAGTAAATGTTGGGAGATAGTGGAGACGGAATTTGGTATGGCAGCTGTTTATTTCTTTCAAATGGGATACCTGCCCAAAGGAATAAATGACTGTTTTATTTCCTTAATTCCAAAATCTGATGATGCTTCCTCTCTGGATAAATTTAGGCCAATACGCATGGGTAATTTTTTTATAAGGTTCTATCTAAAATTATGTCCTCCAGGCTTATACCTCTTTTGCCGCGTTTGGTCTCAAATGAGCAGGGTGCATTCCAGAAGGGTAAGATCATTTCTTCCAACATTAGTCTGGCCTCGGAGTTGGAAAATCTAATGCATTCCGCTGTGAGGGGAGGAGGCATGGGATTGAAATTGGATGTTCAGAAGGCATACGACTCCTTTTCATGGAAATTCCTTTTTGCTACATTGGTAAAGTTTGGTTTTTCTGACAAATGGATTTCTTGGATTCAGTTTCTATTAAGCTCTTCCAGGTTATCTGTTTTAGTGAATGGAGGTCCAGTGGGTTTTTTCCCAGTGAGCAGAGGTCTGAGACAAGGAGATCCTATTTCTCCATTCTTATTTATCTTGGCGGAGCAGAGGTCTGAAGTTGCTAGTAAGGGATGGAAAGCTAAAGTCTCTCCCGGGACCTCGAGGTGTGTCCATTTCCTCTCATTTATTTTTTGCAAATGATATATTTATTTTTATGAATGCATCTGCAAAATATGTGAAAAATCTCCAAGATTTCCTAGAAAAATATCAAGCCTTTTCAGGGCAGAAATTCAATCTAGATAAAAGTAACCTATTTTTTGGGAAGGTGGCTCCCCATAGGAAACAATATATCTCTTCTCTGTTAGGCATAAAATCAGAGAGGCTTCCGACGAAATATCTAGGCGTGGAAATTTTCAAGGGAAGAGTGAGAGGATCTCATGTGTTACCTCCGCTAGATAATATAAAAAGAAAGCTAGCTGGATGGAAGGGAAAGCTGCTCTCAATGGTAGGAAGAGTGGAGTCGGTGTGATCAGTGATCTCTAGTATCCCTGTTTATAACTTCGCAGTATATTGGTGGCCAAACCATTCTATCAAATTGGTGGATCGGTGGATGCGTAACTTTATCTGGTCAGGTGATATCGAGGTGACAAAGAGAATAGTGGTGAACTGGGACGATGTCTGCAAACCAAAACAAGAAGGGGGGTTAGGAATTCGCTGACTGTGAGATGTAAATTTAGTCTGTCTAGCAAAGTTAACTTAGCTGATTAAGCATGAGGAGTCCTCTATGAGTAAGTTCTTCCGGGGTCGCTTTATAAAAGCAGATGGATCTCTGAAACCTGGCCATATCTCCTCTTTGATTTGGCCAGGGATAAAGAAAGTCTGGAATTTTGTGGCTCTAAATGAGCAGTGGACAGTAGGTAATGGGCACAAAATTAATTTCTAGAAGGACAGGTGGCTGGATCATCTATTTTTTTTTTTTTTTTTTTTTGTAACAGGGTAATTTATTAAGAAGGGAAAAACATCCAAAAAGGAGAGAAAAAAAGAAAAATACAGCTGACGCCACTAGCCTAACTTGCTGTCTCCACCTTCGGCAATGCCATCAGCAGAGAAAGCAAGCGAGCATCCTAGCCAAATCTAAATCTGTGCATATTCGCACCATCATTCACAAGCTTTGCTACAATGCGATTAGGAAATTTCACTGAAGTCTCAGACAGGCCAGATTTAGAGGCCTTTTTAGCTAGAAAATCTGCAATGGGGTTTGCTTCCCGAAAGCAGTGAGTTATTTTCCAAGAAATGGATTCCAAATAATGAAGAAAAAAAATCCATTTTTGGAGAGCAAACCAAGGGATCTGCCTTCGTTGAATCGCAGACACCACAGATGCCGAGTCTGATCCTATCCACACATGTGTCGCATTATGAGTCTGCGCCATTGCAATCCCTTCCAATACCGCTTCAAACTCAGCCTCGTATATCTTCTTAATACCCAGAAAAATACTAAAAGAGTCACAAACCTGGCCTTCACTATTCCGCATCACACCACCTGCTCTAGCTTTACCAGGATTACCCAAGGAACTACCATCCACATTGATCTTTACTGGCTGGATCATCTCTCCATTGAAGAAATGCTTTTGAATGATGGTGGTCACAATGGGAATTTAAAGGCTAAAGTCTGCGACTTTATCCACAATTATGTAACTTCATGAAAGACATTACAAATAAAGCAAATTTGATCTATATTTCAGGCATGGAGGATGAGTGTCACTGGCGCCCTTCTTCAGGAGTTTTTTTCCATAAAGTCAACCTAGGAAGCCTGTAGAAGGAGCTCACCTAAGGTGAGCTGGTCATCTTCAGTGTGGAAGTCCTCTATTCAACCGCGTCAAGCAATTTTTGGAGGGAGATTGATCAGAAATAAACTCTCTTTAGACATGAATGTGAAAAGGAGGGGTGTCCATCTGCCCTCAAAGTGCAGTTTTTGTGGTAAGTCGGAGGAGTCTAAAAATCATTTATTTTATGAGTATAGCTTCGCCAGCTCTATATGGTCTCGGTTCTGTCAATGTTTTGGTGTGTTGAGACTAGTTTTTTCAGATGAATCTCATCTGATTTCTTGGTGGAAACTCCAAGCAAAATCAGTGTCGTTAAAAGGGGTGTGGAATAAGGGGTTCGTGTTAATTCCTTTTTTTATCTGGATGGAGAGGAATTCCAGGCAGTGTGAAGATGTCTCTTCTTCTGAGCAGATTTGTTTTTTGAAAATAAAAAATGAAATTCGCTCTCAGACCCTGGCCCATTCTGGGGTGGCTGTTTCGATTGAAGACTTGATGTGCACTAGAAGGTTGGGATTTCCAGGGGTGCAACGCAAGCAAAAAGAATTATTTGAAATTTTTTGGTGTCCTCCTCCAACTGGATGGGTCAAAGTAAATTCAGACAGCTGCTCATTGGGCAATCTGGGAAAAGCAGGTGGGGGAGGTATTCTGCGCAATTAGAAGGCTGAAGTGCTATATAATTACAGAGAGTTTCTTCAAATTTTCACAAATTTTGAGGCAAAATTCTAGGCTATTATCGCAGGAATTGAAGCTGCAAACCGATTTGGGGTGCAAAGTTTATGGATTGAATGTGACTCAGTCGCGGTGGTTTGTCTTTTGCAGGAAAAAAAATTCCTTGGAAATTTCGGCAAAGATGGATTAACTGCTTACCCTACCTTGAAAGGGTGGAGTGGAAGATCATGCACTGTATTCGTGAACCAAATTCTGTAGCGGATTTCTTGTCAAAGTCTGCCGCTCGCTTTGAAACCTCTCTTCCAGTGACATCTTGGCCGGCCTTGGTCAAAATGGACCTGGACATGGATGCCTCGGGTCATCCGAGATATAGACAGCTATAGTGCTCTAATTCAGTCTTCAACTCTTTGGGGAGGAGATTTGGCTGATGGCTTTTTCTGCTGATGGCATTGCCGAAGGTGGATTAAGTCCGTCTCCGCTCTTCTCAGTTTAATTGTCTCTATTTCGCTTGGGTGTTTTATCCCTTCTGTATTACATTTTTATTTCCTTTTTTTAATACAAATGATATTTTAGTGGAAAAAAAATGCATGGGGCCCACAAGTTTTCATCACCTGGAGAACCCTTACAAATTCTCTCCCACCCAAGTTTTCATCAAGAAGAGATCCCTCTCAAACCCTAACTGGTGTCTGTGTTGAAGCAATGTGGATGATGTCGAACATCCCTTATTCTCTTGCTATTTCTCAAAAGTGATTTGGAAATTTGTCTTTGTCAAGTATTGACCAATTTATAGACATATTAGATCCTTCCATAGAGAATGGGCAACATGGTTTCAAAACTGGTATTGATTCGAGACTAATGTCAATACAATTCCTACTAATCCACCCATATATAATTTATAAGGGTAAAATGCCTCAAATACCAATTAAAAAAAAAAAGGGATAAATACGTACAATCTCAACTAATATGATCGTATCTATTTCAGTATCGGTTGAGATCGATCTTAAGTTTTAAAACCTTGATGGACATGGGTTCTTTCCTATTTTAGGGGGTAAATCAGCTTGTGACATCATTCACCACATAGCATTTTATGTTGTGATTTATCATATTTGATGGGAATGAAGCAAACGAAATTGTCTACCCCTCTCGCACACGTTTTTTTAGATCTCCATCTTCTTTGATATTCGTCAGGAGAAGAACCTCTCTTTCCCTACCCCCTTAGCCTTGATCCGCCTTTGTTCTCCTTTCCATTGCCTTATTTTTCCTTTGTGACGTGCTTTGTGGGGCTCTCATAGTCTCACCCCTCCGCTTCACTTTGTTTTTGTTTTTTCCTTTGTTTTTTATTTTTTATTTTTTTTCATTTTAAAAAAATTAATAATAATATTATTCCTATTATGCATTCCACTAATTCCGAGTGTATTCTTTTCCTCTTGAATATTATAGATGATCATAGCCAAATTCTTTACATGACGAGTTCTTGCCATGCAAATATTGGATTATTAATTATAGGCAAAACAATGTGACAAAATTTTTTAAGGCTTTTGGTTTCTCTCTTTCCTTCCTTTTTTTTCCCCCCAAATCTTCTAGAATCTCTCTCTCCTCCTTGAAAATGTTGGAAGCTTCAACAACCCAAATAGCTCCCTCAACATTGATCACCACAAATATCGCCATCACATCTAAGTTGATTCTAAGTGATCCGGTTTACTGTTTCAAAACCAAATTGATACTTCATTACTCAAATCGAAAATCAAACTAATTATTAATGGTTTAGTTTGATCTGATTTCAAATCATCGGTCTTGATTCAAAATTGATATCCATATGGAGGATTTTTTTTTAAGTGAATAAGTAAATACATTAAAATCACAAAGAATGGAGTTTTTTTGGAGGGGGAGATTGTTAGGGTTCCTATTGGTGCCATGAAGGGTTGACCAATTCACACTATTTGAATAGTATGGCAAGTCCTATATGCCAAATTTTAGAATTGTTTTGTTTTGTGATGTAGCCAACTTCATTTAGATTGACACCTAATATTTGAGTAGGAGAGACTTTTGAGTTTGTCTATCCACAAGATTATGCTCCATTTAAGCTCTCATGTGATGGAACTAGGTGATTGTGAGAAGTTTTCCGATATTAATTAAATGTTAGGCCCCTTTTGCTGCATGACGGCTGCACTATAAGAGGGGGGTGCTCAAAAAGTGTAATATTTTCATTGAGTTAGCGTTCAGCATTGCATGGTATGGATTAGTGAAAGAGTGTTGGTTGATGAGCTTGGTTAGATGGAGCCCATTAGAAAATATGTTCTCCTTAATGGGTAAGGAATAGGCTTTTCAGTTTACCACCTTAAAGCATAGATTGTTGTGACAACAACAAATATTATCTTGTCCCAACTAAATGGGATTGGTTACATGGATCCGTTATATATAAGAGGAGAAGATAAAGCAATGTTCAAAGATACATCAAAGGATCATCCCCAACAAGGGGTCGGCTACCCGGGTCCTTGTCATCCACAAAACTCTATCCATGGCCATACTAAAATCGAGCCCCACCATATGCATATATTTTCTCACCACTTCATCAATAGTCATTTTAGGCCTGCCCCTACCACTTCTGGTACCCACCGAATGAATCTAATCACTCCTCCTTACAAAGACATCAATAGGTCTCTGTTGCACATGGCCATACCACCTCAACCGGCTCTTTGCAGAGCTCGTCCTGGAATGGTGCAACCCTCAATTTATTTTAATACAATCATGCCATACTCTATCTCTCCTGGTCTTGCCATAAAGTCCCCTCAGCATTCTCATCTCCACTACACTCAGTTTAGTCAGATTACTCTTCTTGACTGTCCAACACTCCGCTCCTTATGTCATAGATGGTTCTATAACTCTCCTGTAGAATTTTTCCTTGATTTTAATAAAAATTTCTTTGTCATATAGCACTCTTGTCGTACCTCTCCATTTCATCCATCCCACTTTAATTCTATGAACCACATCATTGTCTATATCACCATTTATGTTAATGATGGACCTCATGTATTTAAAAATGGTCACTCTGGGGTAGCTCCCGTTCCCCAAGTTTCACTAGTCTCTCCACTCCCCTAGTTTGACTGAAGGAGCACATCATATACTCTGTCTTTCTTCTACTTATCATAAAACCTTTTTATTCTAAGCTTGATCTTCATAGCTCTAGTTTAGTTTTAATCCCTTCCACAGTTTCGTCTATCAAAATAATATCATCCATGATAAGTATACACCATGGAACTGGGTCTTGTAAGTGCTTGGTTCAATCATCCATTATGAGTGCAAGAAAATAAAGCCTTACAGCCAATTCTTGGTGTAGTTCAATAGTTATTGGGAATTTATTACTTTGACCTTCTATCGTTATGACACTCGTCACTACTCCCTTTTACATGTCCTTTATTATATCCATATAGTTATTCACACCCCTTCTCTCCTCTAAGACATGCCAAATGACTTAAAACGTAGATTGTTGTGAACCTATTAAAAATTAAACCCATTATGATAAGAGGCAACAATTGTTCTGTCTAACAAGATTGGTCTCCTATATAATGTTCGCAATGCCCATTAATTCGTAACCCTAACAATTGCGTGGAGAAGGGAGCATGCCCATTAATAACTAACCCTAACAATCATGTGGAGAAAGTGAGCGGACAAAATCAACTATGGAAGGAAATCTACAAACATTATAAATTTCGAGTATGCTTCTCTCTCATTTATGCTATTATTCATTCACAAATCTCATGCATCTCCTGATGGCAAATTTATAAAACCAATTAGTCCAGTCAGATAATTATTCATGTCACAAGCATCTTTGTTGGAAAACATGGATTGGTCTAAATAAGTACCATGTCAAAAGCTTTGGACAAGGAGGCTTTTTTTCCCTTAATAGATCAAATGAGTTACATATGATATACTGCCAATGAACTGCCTGATTCACCATTAACTACAAACATGTACTAAAACTATATACAACTGCTTTTTCAACCTTTGATGACACAGCTACTTTGGTAAAGCTCCTCAGTGAGGAGTTAACCGAACACACCCCCCCCCCCCCCCAAAACAAAATAGATATACAAGAGTAGACCTAAATAATTATTCTGGTAGTGGGATATCTGCAAGGTCCTCTCTGTAAGGAGCATCATTAAGCTCAGAGACACCATCAGTCTTATTGAACCCTTTCTCCATTTCGATTTCAGCTTTGGAATATAGCTTTGTTGAGTTTATGAATGTCTCTGTCGTATCCTTTCGGAAAGCTAAGTAGAGAACAGCAACAACATAGATGACCATGAAAGGAACCACAATGATCCCAATGAACACATTTGCAACCATGGGTAGACTGTTGTGGATCAGCCAAACAAAGAAAGCTGTGCTCAAGAAATAGATATTGATTCCAATCATGGCTGACCCTAGGATCCATGAGATCACCATGATCTGCAAGCATAATATAATAGATTAATAAACAAATCGGAGAAGGAAATAGAAAGCTATAAGAAATGTACTCACATAAATAGAGTTTTTATGTGGCCCCATCTTGCTGGTGCTGCTGCTAAACTTGAGGAGTGGAATCACAGCAAATGGAAGCTCAAAGGCCAATATCATCTGTAGTATTCATCCAAAATGGTTTAGCAAATAAAGGGTCTGGTACTTATATGTCATGGTTGTTAGGACTTAGGACTGTTCATATCCATCATAATTACTTGCCAAATGGTAGACATTGGATAGGCCCCCTGGTAGGTGACCCCAAACCCGTAGATCACTGGTTAGACCATAACCCTAAACAAGAAGGGAAAGTGACTTACAAGTAGGTATGTAAATAGATAATTGAAATTCCGGTTTCAATTTGGATTCATAATCAGGTTTTGCATAAAGTAGAGTATCTTATAAACATCCAGATATGAATCCAAATCAATCCAAAATCGATACTGTATCAAGATCTTTGGTTTTGAAGGCGAGATATCATGTACTAAAATCATCGGCGTAGGAAATGCCTTTGGCTCAGAGACACTTTTCCCTTCTTTTAATATGTGTAACTTTAGATCACTCTTTCAACCACTTCTTGATTGCTTAATTTTTCACTCGAATTTGAACAGTGGGATCGATATGGGTTCTCAATTAGATAGATCCACCAGTGTCCCTCCCCAAGTCTTCCAAGTGACAAGGAAATATGATCTCTTTAAAAATTCATTAAGGTGGTGATGTCTATTATTCTATTTTAGTAAAATAAGGAAAATAAGTAAGATAACTTAAAAATACAAAAGTGGATTACTAACCGATGCAACAATAATTAGTTGACCAGCCCCAGAAGGGCCAAGAATGATGGAGATAATAAGGCTGGGTGCAATTGCAACAAATCTGGTCATCAAGTTTCGAATCCAATTCTTCATTTTGAGGTCCAAGAATCCCTGTTCAGTTTTTAAGGGGAAAAAAAAATTTGAAGTTTTTGTAAATTAGAATGAATTAATAAACTTAAATCAAACATTGCAGACAAAACAACAATTAAGTTCAGATGTCACAACCTGCATGATAAATTGCCCAGCATAAGTACCAGTAATGCTGGAGCTTTGTCCAGAAGCTAGCATTGCAACAGCATAAATAATGGAGCTTGACTTTCCCAATACATTCTGACAAGAAAAAAAAAACCACCATTAAAATGTAATTTAGATTGTATCAATTGTAGTGATTTTTACCATACAAGAATATATGTTTAGCTTTTGTATCCAATCTAATTTTCTGTAGTGATTATTTTGAAGTGTCATTTAGATAGATAGGGTTTGAGTTGAGGCATGATCAACTCCAAAATTAGGAATGTAAGCGAATAGTCGAAAATCTGAATTGGGTTCGCATTTGTATCCATTTAGGAGTATCCGTATTCGGTCAATGGGTACCCGGATTCAAATTTGAATTATTCAAAAAATAATTATCCAATCTGATTAGACAATCAATGAGGGTTCTTGAAGTTTAGACAGATCTAGAGAATGAGGAAAATAGCTAAGACAACTTAGAAAGATGGATTGAGAGAAAATTGTATTCATTGGGGGGAGAAAGGTCCGGATTATATAAGTCAGAGATGTAAACAGATAGTTGAAAATCCAAATTCAATCTGGATCCATATTCGTTTAGGGGTAGCCAGTGAATATCTGGATCCTTCATTTCACAGAAAAATACATAATCATCCTAGTGAAGTAAAAATATGTCAAATATGATTCTTGTTAGAATCTCCAAAGTGCTAAAAATCCTTGTAGAATCAGTATTTTAGAAGTGATAAGTGATTCAAACCTGGAGAAGGAAAGAAGCCGAATTAAGAGTAAGGTTGCTACAACGCTCTGCATCTACTGGGGAGATGTTAGTGGCATTGCAGGCAGTTCCTACTACCGCGACCATCGAGAGATTGATAAGAAACGCCACAAACAGTGCCAATCCACTCTCTATCATGAAGAATCTACATGCATCCTGTAATTTAAAGGAGCATACACAATTAGTGTGAAATGATCAAATTTACACTTGTTGAAAAAGTATGTAATACTAAAAGGGCAAAAAAAGTAAATTACAATCTTGTGATCACCAACCTTAATTAAAACAAGATTTCACTATTAATTATCTATTTTTGAATGGCAGAGAAGATGTCTAAAGGATCCATTAATCTGAATGTTGATGAGGCCACCAATCAACTCTTATTTTTTTACAATACACTAGGCTTTGTGAGAGGAAAGAAATCATTCTCATATCAGAGCCATAACTCCCTTGCCACCTGAAATAATAAAGGGACTCTAAGGCCTTTGCCTCCTAGGAATTCTAATAAGGAAGTTGATGTTCCTCATTGGGGTGAAATCTTTTACTATTGGGTTATGGATGCTAATAAGGACCTGGATCTTCTCCAGTGAGTTAGCCCCCAGCACACATCTGATGGATTGGAGACAACCCCCCTACTCTCTAAAAATAAAACGACAAGCTTACTTCGATGCCACGAGCACTTGCAGGTATCTTCCTTGAAAGAACTAAAGCAGAGTGGAGATAAAGATTGTGCCTGTTTGAGCATGAAAAGAAAATGAATAAGCTTCTCAAATCTAATGTGTTGTGAGACCTGGCAGACATTGCTTCCAAGAAGAAACTTTTCACTTGTTTTCACCCACACTCACTTTGCAACACATCTTGGAACCCATGGATTGGTTCCTACCATACTTAGGACCTTCCCATACCTTTGAAACTTTCCATCAAACCTATGGTGGGTGTGTTGCACAGTGAGTACAGGAGAAAAAAATGTGTGCAAAAATTCACAAACTGAGGCCAAGTCTTATAACTCTGGAATAAAACACATGTTGTATAGGAAGGAAATTCATACGGCATGATAAGGGCTCCCAATAGGGCAATGGCATCGGCAGTGGTGCTTTGACCACTGAGCTTGGGGATGAACAATCCCTGTAGCACCTCGGATGCTGGAGGCTTTGCACGACCCAATTCTCCAAAATAACATGCGGCAACCACGAATATTAGGATAGAAATTAATATTTCTAGTTTCCGGATCTGACCAAACAAAAGGAGAAAAATTAGAATAAAATGAAAAGTGTCTGATAATTTTTTTATTACATCATTATAATTAAATAATAAAATTTTCTTATTGATAGTTGACGCCCTTTATTGCTTTAAGGTGTTCAATAATTTTGTGATTTTATTTTTTAACCCTTTTAGTATAGCACACTTTTAATTTTTAGTGAAAGTAAATCCTATCAATTCACATATATATTTGGAAAATATGCAGAACGATGATAATTTTTATAATATTGATAATAATAAATAAATAAATAAATAATGAAAAAAAAATGAAGATAGCTTTTTTAATGACATAATGATAACATTTTCAAATTATTTAAAAAAAAAAATTTAGCCTTAATTTAAAGAACTTTTTTTTTAGGTGCTAGAAAACGCACTTTGGGGCGAGACCCACAAAGGTCCAGGACATGAGCCCACAAAGGGCCAATGAGGGGCACAAGGCCGCACTCAATTGAAAGCAGAAAAGGGTGCATGACATACAGCATGCAACATGGGAGGAGTGACTTGAACTCGAGCCTATACAACATGTGTTTTATACTTGAATGATTTAAATTGATGAATGAGACCTACAAACCATCAGTGTACATGTAATGGACTGTCACACGGTTTGTCGACAAGAAAACAATATGTGAGGGAGGAAAGAGTGTCAAAGAGAAGAGAGAAAGTGAGAGGATCATACACAATGGCGGTGTATGGATCCTTTCACCCGTCCACTGACAAAAAATGAGGGCCCCACATATTCTCTCTCCTCCTTAAACCCCCTCAGGATTTAAGATTTGTAACACTGTTCCCATACATCTGACCTCACTCATTTTTTTTATGAGGAGTAGGTGTTGAATAAGAGAGGTCTTCTCTCATTTTGGCTAGCTTAACCTACTTGCAATAAGGCTCCAATACTCCAATCCACTATTTGGCCTCATTACTTTAAATGAGACTATATCAGAATTATTAATCATGATTCATGACAGTTGTTAAGATTAAGATGATGACAATTACTAATTACCAAAGCTGAATCATCATTAAGCAACAAACAAAAGCAAAGTACAATAGAATTATGTTTTTTTTTTAAGCTAAATAAGGTAAGTTAAATTAAAAAACACATGCCTGCAAGAACTAAGGCCTCCTTGTCAGTCTCCCTAAACAACTTTTAAATTCTAAACAAATGCTATAACACAACAACTAAAAAACAGTGCTGAGGATTAAATAATTACCCCATATCTCTGTAGGCCTAGAAGTATGAGAGTGCTAAAACCGGTGAAGATAACTCCACCCCATACTGGGATTACTGGGAATAGTATATTGATAGCAAAAGCTGTACCTACCACTGTTACAATATTTCCCAGAAAGGAAAAGAAAAAAAAAGAGAGAAAATGAAAAAACATGTTAGATCTTTCTCTTCTTGCATGTAATATCCATGCAGGTAAACAAAGAAACAAATGA
>NW_024868416.1:92699-111952 GCF_013358625.1 Macadamia integrifolia | reverse complement strand
CTGCTCCAGGAGTCAAGTCTATGGCAAATTCCAACTCTCTATCAGGGGGTAAATGCACCAGATCATCTGGGAAAACATCGGGAAAATCCTTAACCACCTTTACTTCTTCTAGAGGTGTAACTCTTGCATCAACATCGAGTACCGAGGCTATGTAACCCTGACATCCACTTTCTAGTAACTTTACCGCTTGGAGAGCGGAGACCAGAACCTTCCGCACTCTTTTCATGGTATCTGCTCGGTATACCCACTCTTTCCCTTCGTCATCTGTTACCTTAATCAGCCTTTCCGCACAGATTCACATTAGCTCGATGAGCCGACAACCAATCCATACCCAATATAACATCAAAATTCTGCATATTGAATTTAATGAGTTGTGCCTCAAAGTTCTTCCCACTAATCTCCACCGGGCACGGTCCATACACTTCCTTCAGTTGTGCAATCTTACCAGTAGGCATACTAACAATCATTCCCTGGTCTAGGATCCTGGGTGACATCCCAAGCTTCCCTACAAATCTCTTAGATGCGAATGAATGAGTAGCTCCTGAATCAAATAAAACATAGGCTGGTATGCCCGATATGGGTAGGATACCTAATATAACGGTGTATATTAATTTCAGCAGGTCATCAATCTTAATCATAATGAACTTCTTAATTTAAAATGTACCTGCTACAACTTCTGTACTAGCCTCGGCTTCCTCGGCTGATAGGGCATACATCCTTCCCTGCGGTTGATTGCCTCGAGGCAAGGGAGGTCGGTAAGCAGAGGGCTGACTGGAGGGCAAGGCTGGTCGGGACCGACAGTCTTTCGCATAATGCCCATAGGAATGGCAGTTGAAGCAACGAATCTGAGACGTCGGAACTGGAGCGGGGCCCCTCTGCACTTGACCCGATGCAGATGAAGGTCGAGGTGGCCTTGGAGCTGTAGGAGCCACACTAGTGTTCGGGCGAAAGGAAGTAGAACCCGAACCACCAACTGGCCTAGAAGGGTAGCCAGATGGCCTATAGGGCTGCCTATACATAGGCCCAGAACTGTATGATCCACGGTATGCTTTGGAGGAATTTCCCACATCTGGGAATGGATTTGATCTCTTCCACAGTCCAGGAGTGAGGGACTGTTCACCCTTTTGCTTATCTTCCATTGTTTTGGCCTTCTGTACAATCTGGCCATATTCGGTCAAATCCAAGACTTCAAGCACTGACCCAATAGATGCTTTTAGGCCCTTTAGGAACCTTGCTGCCTTCTCTTCAGCTGTTCGCATATGCCTTGGGGCAAAATGGAATAAACTTTCAAACTGTTGCTGATACTCAAGGACAGTCTTACCTCCTTGAGTTAAGGCCATGAACTCCGTCTCTTTTCGATCTCTGAAACTGCGCGGATAGTGGTTGTCCAAGAACAACTCCTTAAACTGCTCCCAAGTAGGTTCTGGATGAGCAGCCATTAATATAGGCTTGGAAGCTTGCCACCAAGAATTTGCCTCTTTCTTGAGTTGTAACCCAGCACAAATGAGCTTCTGGGCATCCGTGCACTCAAGCACCTCAAATATCTTCTCCAATTCTTGGATCCATTGATCCGGTTCTAGAGGATCACTCCCCACCTTAGAGAATACCGGTGGTAAGTTCCTCTTGAACGACTCTACCACCCTTGACGTGTTGCTCGTCGCCGGGAAGTTAGGAGCATAGGCAGGATAGTAGGCATAAGGATGAGGCATCCCATGCTGAGGAATACCGAATGGTGGGATTGGAGGTGTACCCACTGGTGGTCCCGTTCCCGACCCGACAGGTGGGTCTTGCGGAGTGTGTACCCGGGGAAGTTGACCCGGTTGAGAAAGATCCAACTGTTGTTGGATGGCAGTCATAAATGCTTGCTGTTGTTGAAGCATTTGTTGCTGGAAAGCTTGTTGGGACTGCTGAATTATTGTAGCAACATCTCCCGGTGTAATGACCGGTGGTGGGTCCGGGAGTGCAGTCATAGGTGGGTCCCCATGTGCCCCACCCTGACCATGGGTCTCTGCAGGTAGTGGAGGTGAGGTATGCCCCACAGAACGGGCCCCTCCGGAATTTCGTGGTCGACCGACCCGACGAGGACCCCGCGAGGTACCTCGGGCATTACTACCGGATCTAGTACGTACCATCGTATCCTTGTACCTGGAACATATCACACACCATATTGGTTAAACACCATAGACTGATTTAGGCACACAATCATATGCCATTACGTGTGGTGTTGTAGTGTATGATAGCCTGTAATTAATCATAGTTTAATTCCAAGATACGGGCGAAGTCCACATCATGCATGCTAATGGTCCCACTCGACCATAGCCCATTGATCAGAGGACTAATTTCCACCATAAAACCAATAAATTCACAATAGGAGAAGAGAAGGGAAAAGGCAAAGAGGAAAGAAAATTTTTTTTTTTTTTTTTTTTTTTTTTTTTCCTCTGCCCTAACCGGTGGGATGAACCGGCGGGTAGGGACCCGCCGGTCTGACCCGCCGGTCCCAACACCCAAACCGGCGGGTGTCACCGGCGGGTAGGGACCCGCCGGTCTGAACCCGCCGGTCATTCCCGAATTAAAAGGCGAACAGGGCCAGAAAGGCCCTGCATCGCCTATCACTCTCACTCTCTCCCCTCTCTTTCTTCCTTTTCCATCTTGGACGATTTTGGGGGTCTACTCGGCACTCATACTCGCGATTCCACTCATCCACACGGTGCTTTAGTGAAGAGTCAACTCGTCTTCATCCAAGTATGTTCTTCTTCTTCTCCTTTTTCCCAGAATTTCAAATTTGGGTGAAATGCTTGATTAGGATTTGCTTTCTAGGCTTTCTTTCTCTATTTTCCACCATAGAAAAGTATTATCATGTGTTTGTGATGATTCCATTGTGCTCATTTGTAGTTTATAGGAATCATCCCACTTTATTTGGAGAAAAACCCAAATTGATGCCCTAGGTTCCCAAATTTGGGGTTTCTTCAATCCTTACTGTTTTGTTCAAATTGACGACTCCTTTGTAATGCATTCCGCTTGTTTTACGCTAGATATGAGTTAGATTTCATTGAATCATCCATTATGCTTGCAACCCCATGTATTTCCCATGAAAATTCCTATTTTGGCATTGGTTTCCTTGATTTTCATCCATACTTGTACTCATGGAGTTTCATAGTCCTTTTTGGGGTATATTCTTGAAATTTTATCATCCCATTACTATGGCATTTCATTCTAGACCTAGGGTTTCAAGCTTTCACTCCATTCTATTGCAATTTGCTCAATGAACTTGAATTCCCCCATTTCACTCATGCCTATTGCTTTTGCTGTCCTTTGCTGTCATTTTACTGTTTTGGCACGTTTCCATGCGTTGCCATCACCATGTTTCATGTCATAAGTTTTCTATCCTTCCTAGATCGTTGCCGTTCCCATTTTGCAGAAATTGGGTTTTGGATTTCCCCTTCTTTAATGCTGCTGTCTTTTCTTACTGTACTAACCCAATCTTCTTTACTTATTGTCAGGATGTCTTCACGCACCGGCAGAGGACCATCTTCCTCTGGTGTTCGACGCAAGACCACCGCTTCTAAGCGGAAAAGTGCGGAGACCAGCACTTCAGCTCATCGCACAGGGAGACCTGCACCTGCTCAGTCTGACCCTTCAGACTACGATGAGGAGCACTTCACTAGTGCCGAGGCCGCAGCCAAATGGCCTATCTTCCTGAAGGGGCCAGTGTTGATGGAAAAGACCGTGGTAGTCGAGGACTTCCACAAGGCCCAGCTTGAGGAGAGGTTCTCAGCATTGGGCTGGGACACTATCCTTCAGGTGGATCGACCGTGCTACGATCAGCTCGTCCGTCGGTTTTATTGCAACCTCGAGGTGTCGTATCAGTACGGGGAATTCACCGTCAGCAGCTTGGTGAAGGGGGTGGATATCCAGCTGACGGTAGGCACCTTGGCCAGCATACTGGGTATTTCGGCGGCGGGACACCGATACTACAGTCCCCCCAGGAGTAGACCTCAGGGACCGTTCATGAGCATGGAGACACCGGACTTCATCTACGAGACCATCTGCGGCAGCAGCAGTCGCCCGGAGTCCGAGACATCTTTCTTCCCTGAGGTCCGTCTCTTCGCCCGGTTGATCCAGTTCAACCTGCTCCCCAGAGGAGGTCATCGGAACCAGGTAGGTTTCATGACGGCTTTCATTGCCTTTTGTATTTTTACGGCAGCAGAGGGAGGCAGGGAGCACTTGTGCCTTCCCTATATCATCCTCAGAGCGATGGAGCACCATGCTTCCCACCCAGAGGACGGAGGATTCCCCTACGGCAGGATCCTCACCAGGATCTTCGAGTTCTTCAGGGTGGATCTGAGCGGAGAGGAGGGGAAGACTCCGGCCGATAGGTTCGATCGGAGCAACCTCTTGAAGATGGGTCTCCACACCCTCATGGATTCACCTCCGAGATCGGGAGCTCGGAGAGGTAGGGGTAGGAGGGCTGCCCCTGTAGAGGATGTCCTCATGGAGGAGGAGTCCAGTGAGGAGGATGAGGACTACGTTCCTCAGGACGAGGAGGAGGAGCCGATGGTTGGTGGCATCCCTGAGGAGGTGCCTCAGGAGTCGAGAGGTACGGGCCCTAGTTCTTCCAGAGCTGCAGCCCCACCATATGGAGCCCCACCACCTGGGAGTGGTGACTACGACTATGAGGACAGGACCGCCTCCATGCGGGCCTTGCAGGATGGCCAGGTCCAGATACTGAGGCAGCTAGACGAGATTTCCTCCAGGCAGATCACCTTGGAGGATTCCTTCCGTAGGCTGGGTCAGGATTTGGATACCAGGGCCACCGCCATCTCAGCGGATTATGGCCGGCTTCGGAGGGAGGTACGATTGGTGAACACGAGGTTAGATTATTACGATCACCGCTTCGACTTTAACTCCAGGCCTCCAGCGAACTTGGTGATCATCGACGACGATGACGACGACCAGTGAGGGGTTGGCTTGCCCACACTAGCTGTTTATCCATTTTTCTCTCCTTTTTGTAGACATTGTGTATTTATTTAGCTCATTCCTTGTAATTGCAATGTAACTTGATTTTCATTTATGGAATAAAATGTCTTTGGATAATGGATTATGGTGGTGTTTTCATATGTGGAATACCTGTGTGGTTTTGTGGTGATGTGACTTTTCTATCTGTGCTCTTTGTTATATTATTATCTGTTGTTTATCAGGTTTTGTGTAAAATTTTTGGAAATCCCACTTTACGCCGTTATGCTGCCGAAATTTCGT
The DNA here is from genome assembly GCF_013358625.1 of Macadamia integrifolia. NCBI lineage: Eukaryota > Viridiplantae > Streptophyta > Magnoliopsida > Proteales > Proteaceae > Macadamia > Macadamia integrifolia. The sequence goes on along the minus strand of NW_024868416.1, from coordinate 106,696 downwards.
CGAAATAGTACTTTATAGGTTATAGTACCAACCTAATTACCTTTTATCTACACTCACGCATGCCATGAATGCAACTTATAATATAACTCAATTTTTTTATACTTCCTTTCTTTGACTTTTAATCTTTAAAGCTTTTATATTTGCCCAACCCCATTTTCCTATTATAGAATCTACGGGATTCTAATGGTATGCTGTGAGTGGAGCAGAGCATCACGCTCTGATACCACCGTTTGTCACACCCCGTTCGCACTGAACCGGAGCGGGGACCGAGTTAACACCGGTTAACCCAAACCTGCCAGGATCATCAGATACTGTATTCCACCACAGCATACACACACTAACATCAATTCATCATATCAGCGGAAGACTAAGTTTTTACCTGTAAATAATTCTCATATACCTGATACCCAAATGGCGATACCATAATTATATACATTTGGGCCCAAAGGCATGATATATATACACAAAAAGAATAAAGTTTGAATATCAATTATATACAGGAAATTATCAAAAACATCAGAGTACGCAGCCCGGCATCGGTATCAAGGCTGGAGCTCAGCTCGGCCTCAGAACCGCTGCCCCGCAACACAGCTCTCACACGCGCAGTCTACGCCGTGCTCAAACTCATCAGGGGTCCACCAGTCCTCCTCAGGAAACTCGACTGTGGGACCCACCCCCTGCTCCTCAGATGCATGACCTGCAAAATCATCTAAAAAGGGGTGTACACGTGGAATGAGCTCACTAGCTCAGTAAGTAGAGAGGTGGACCACACACAACAGTCCACACATCACAACACATCATATGTACTACATGCCATGCAAATCATTTTAGATCACATACACCTAATCAACATTACTAAGTCTTTGGTTTTAGTGCTACTACAACCACAGTGCGCGTATACTCCGGGTACGAGCCGCGAACTCCCTCCCGCGATACGCCCATAGGGCTGTTGGAGAAGGCCCACCGTGAGTACTCGGAAAAATAAAGACAATGCCGTCCACCGGCTCTCAACAGAAATGTAAATAAATTAAATGACAGTGCTGACTCCAGCAATTTAAAAGCAGTACGATTGGCCCTCTTGAAATACCACCGGGGTTGCCGGCTGTCCTACACGACTCGCCGGGCGTAATGCCTAACCGCCACAGTGTCCGACAACCGCGACCCCTGCTTTCCCCCAAATGGCAACCCAACACCTCAACCCCTGTTGGGAAGGGTCGTAGCACGGGATGGTGAGAATCCTAATACCGCATGCTCCTATATGCAGTACGACTGCATAGTGCCTCCGTGTCTCATACCACGGGCCACCAATGCATTCGTTTCCAAGCCGACCACGGCATCTAGTCTATCAAGGCATTATGCAACATGATGTACACATTCAACATATAACATCACATTCAATTTGCATTTGAAAAGTAACATAGCATATATGCACATCAATGAGTGAAATGACTAATCTATATAGCGCATTCATGATGACATGACTAAATTAGATATAGTTATATGAATGCCAAACAAATGCCTTGAAACAAGGCCAAACGTCCTCTCTCCACTTACTTGTAGCGCACAAGGAGTCCCGCTCGGTACGGGTGAGATCCGGAGCGAATCGGGTAGGCTTTGGTGAACCTAACCAAATTGAGCGGGGTTAGCACTTCACCATTTTAGAATCAAAATTAATGAAATCCGACATCAAAATCATGTTTAAAACGTCGAAAGAAGGTCCCACGTCCGATTTGGGCTCGATCGGACCTAAAAATCACATTCTGGCCACTCAGGTGGGTGTCTCAGGTGGGTTGTCTACCCACCGGTCCCACCCGCCGGTTTGGGACCGGCGGGTATGGACCCGCCGGTAGGACCCGCCGGTCCTACCCGCCGGTTTGGCCAGAACCCCTCTGGTCCTCTCAGGTGGGTGACTCAGGCGGGTAGGGACCCGCCGGTTGCACCTGCCGGTTTTGGCGGAAAAACCCCAGTTTCTTCTCAACTTCCTCCATTCCTTGGGGACCCAAATAGGGCTTTTCTCAACCCATTCTTCACGCCTTTAGAGTCCTATAGGATGGTTCTAGCTTAGATTTAAGTTAGATTCAAGTGAGGGGAACCATCTTACCTTCTTTGTCCAAGAACGACTTCAAACCCTCCAAATCACTTCCAACTCACAATGCTCCTTCTACCTTGTCAATATCTCTTCAAATCCTTCAAGATCAACACATAAATCATCTATTAACCTTAGATTCATCATTTCAAAGGGTGTCTACAAGATCTTAAGAAACCATACTCGAATCAAGGGTTTAAAGCGTGGGTATGGTGAATGTTCATAAAACCCAACTTTTCTTACCTCCAACTGTAGATCTCGAGTTGAAGATTACTCTCCCGGCACCGGAATGGCAAGATCGAGCTTCGGCGCCACTGAAATCCTCCCTTTCTTCCTCTTCCTTTCTTCTTTCCTTTCTTTTTCTCTCTCCTCTTTACTTTTCTCACCAAACGTACGGGGTAATAAATGGAAAGAAAAGAAGTCATAAAGCTTTATATACTATTCCTACTTAAGTGAATAGTGATGGATGGGTCACTCAGGTGGGTAGGTGTACCCACCTGTCATACCCACCCGAGAGTCAAAACTTGGGATTTTGACCGGGCTCGGACCTCGGCTCGGACCCTACCCCAAGCATACAATGTAGCATACGTATATAACCTTAAAATACGGATATAATACCTGTACTATCCGTACATAGCCTTATGGTAGGTGCACGTATACGGTTTGGGTACTCCCGTCTCTTCTGGCACTGGCTCGGACTTGTCGGGCCAGCCGGTGTTTAAGGTCACCCGTGCCATCATAGCCCATAAGGAACCCGCTCTAACATCCTCTGGCTCGGTTCCTGCATGGTTAAACCGGTTCAACCGCGAAATCAGACCGGGTTTAAGAAGCGGGATATTACATAACAGTCATTTTAACTCTTCATTTAACAGTGACGGATGATAAGGGATCTGAGTATAATTTGGTGAAACAGACGGGGTGGTCTTATAATTGTGGCATTCTCCAAGGGGTGGTGTGGTAAATTTCCTTTTGTTTTTTTTACTAAACAGTCCTGCACTTCTATCCTACGAGGACAATAATGACCGTGTTGGCGTAGTATGAGGAACGGCATGTTTAAAACAGTTTAAAAAGGAAACGACAAAAAAAAAAATTAGAAACGGAATTGTATACTTTTTAAATGTTTTATACTCTTTCCAAAAAAATAAGGGTAATTTACAGCGTCACCCCTGGAGAATGCCAGTATTATAGGAACACCCCATCTCTTTCACCAAATTATGCTCAGACCCCCTACTGTCAGTCTCGTTAAGTAAGGATTTGAAATGACATTTTTACCCTTTTCACTAAAACAAATAATAAATCATATTATACATAAGTTACTTCTCACTAAGTCATTAGTCGTGAGTCATGACCATCAGCAACAACAGCTATCGTAGCTTGGGTGTTCTAATGGAGACGATTAAGAATCTCAACGATAACATTTCTAAGCTTGTGCTTGGGGTTGTTCATCAGTTGAGGTGTCACTAGTTGTGTAAGAATCATGGAGAAGGCCCGGAAATAGCATTTCAGAAAGTTTAAGTACTGAGTAGTATGCGCAATCTCGGGGCTATCCCGCACCTCCATTGCCATCTGAAGCCTTGCATATATGGCTGATTTTAAACAAAAGAATCAAGGAAACTGATTGTCTCGTATTAGAGCATAATAAAACTAAGATAATAACAAACAAGACACAGAACAGAGCAGCCGTGGCTCTAAGAATCATAAACACAAAATTCACAAGAAGAACAAAAAAATATTAGAAAACGAGTCTCCTTCTTTGAGTGAATAACATCCAATAAAAAAATGCTAGTACGAGAAAACGCAAAATTCTCTAGAGAAAAATTATAACGGAGAGAAGTTTTCTAAAGAAAGCTTTTGAGGATACGAAGGCCCGGCATGATGAGATGCCGAGCATGCTGTTCAAAGTTTTGAATTGGACTCATTTATGAGTTGTAGAGTGAGCTAAAACCTTAGTTCTTTTCTTCGACTACTCCTGTTAAAGCAAAAGCAAATTCTTCCTTTTCGTGTCTTGCCTTTGCTTGCTCTCTTTGTTTATAGGGTTTGATGTTCTGCTCTCTCTGTTATTCCCTTGGCTTTGCTTGCTCTCTCTGTCACCGATGTTGTTGCACCGTGATCTCTGGTGCTTGATTTGGGAGGAAGGTATAGTAACTATCGATTTGAAGATGAGACTTATTACATGGACATTTTAGGTAATTCATATTTAGCAAAGGAATTTTGGTATTTAAAATCAAATATAATAGCTGACATCAGCATATAAGGTATATTCCTTAATGGAGACTGACGATAAGGGGTCTGAGTCTAATTTGGTGAAAGAGAGGGGGTGTTCCTATAATACTGGCATTCTCAAGGGGGTGGCGTTGTAAGTTACCCAAAAAATAAAGGTGAATAAACATATAAATAATGATTGTGCTATAACAACAACAATGGGGAAAAAAAATCATAGAAACAACAATGAAAATTGAATGCGAAAAAAAAGAACCCCGCCATTTAGCATAAGAAACATTTAGATTGAGCAGACATCAAAAGAATGCGTTCCCAGCTATGCACTAAAGATGCTCCCATATGTCTTTTCATTGTTATGTGATATGGTATTTTCTTAGCCATGCCAGCACGTTCATGTGCCCATTAATTCTATATATTTTAAATGTTTAGATTTTTATACTACAAGGGAAAAATCAGTTACATAAATGTGTGTAAGAAAATAACATTCATTGATTGCATACTCTATGCCCTGACATAGGTTGGCGTAAAAGACCACCCTACCCCCAATCCATAACCCATGCACTGATCGATTCCTTTGTTGGCCCTCCCATTAGCCCGCGTGCTGATGTAGTAGCCACGTGACCAGGGAGCATTCTATAAATATATATATATATATATATATATTGATCGATATTGATGAATTATTAATTAAATGCCCATATCCAAAGTTTAAAACAACTATATATCAAACATAGTCGGAAAACTAGGTTTTCTAACTTGACTCGACTTTTAGAAAACCTGATGACTCAATCTGGTCAAACCTAGTAAGGGCAAGCAGCATTTTATTTATTTTTTTATTTTTTTTATTACCATGACCCATACCCACTCCTCACATTATAATCAGTCTCACAAATTTTTTCCTTAACGTCACTATAATCAATCCAATCGTTAAACAAGCGACGTCTTCGGTGAATGCATTAGGTGTGTTGGTAAACCAATGTGAAAATCCTCTGCCTCACCGCACGGGTGCGCTGAGGCTCTGGACGGCTGAGAGCACCTAAGGGTGTGTGCCCGGGTGCTCCCAATCGTCCAGATCCTCACTGCACCGATGCGGGGAGGTAGAGAATGATTGCTTTGGTAACCCTAATACCCTTCTCCTTGCACTTGATCAAGCCAAAGCTGTAACTTGAAGAAGTTACAAAATAAAAGCTAACAAAGAAAGAAGAAAAAAAAAAGGACAATAAATTGCAAATTTAGTGCACTCACCAAAAGCAAAAGACACATAATAAAATACAAAATAGAAACTAACTCATATGATTTGTGTTATATTCCAAAAACTAATTTCCTACAGAAAAACCAGGGATCATCGTTGCAAAGCTAACAAAATCTTTTAACAAGAAACCCCATCGCTCCCAACCACTAGATGTTATGGAGTATAGAATTGTTTCTAGCATTGAGCATGCTTTATAGCTCTTCTATATTGTCATAGGTATGCTCCATATCATCTTCATATTTATTTGTCTCTACCTCTTCTTCACTCTTTCTCCTCATTTGTATTGGGCATACCTCATCCGATAATGTCTCAGTTGCTCTGTTGGCCTTTGTCCACTCTAGCATGGGGACTTATTCCCTTTCTTCTCTTCGTACATTTAAGGGCTCCGGATTCTCTAATCCACCTTCTTCACCAATCAAATATCGAGGGAAGCCACTAAGTTGTTTTGTCTTAAGAGATCCAAATCAAACATCCATATGCTACTATCACAATGTAATTTAGTCACGCCATGTACCAAGGAAGACCCTTCCACCAAGTGAATGCAAAATTTGCAGAAGACCGTCCAATATTAGCATTGGTAACAAACATCATTTATAATCAACCTTCTAAACCACACGATCTATAAGATAATAACCTAAGGGTCCAAATCATTAGTTTGTGGATAATAAGAGTCATAAGGGTCAGATATATATATATATATATATATATAAAACCAAGGCACAATTTGAGTCATAGCTATACTTTGAGTTCGATGTGGAATGCGACCTCATCAATGCCAACACAAGGAGTGACAAAATATTCAAGCCATTGGAGCTGAATGTAGAAAATAACCCTAGAAACGTGTGTACAAGCTCATAATGAGGGACAACATCCTCCTCATGAAGGTATGAAATTATCCATAAGGCTAGCAAATGGAGCCTTGAACTAGTTATTGCTTGTGAGGTTTGGAAGGAGATAAAATTCAAATTCCCAACAATGGATACTTTGTAACTTAGTAATTACTATTTGTTCCCTTGATTGAATTGCAATTAAACTTGGCCAAATCTTTTTATTTTCCTATAAAGGGAAAGGAAAGATTAAGCCAAATAAATAATGAGATCATTTTGTACACATTATGCTTGTATATCGTGATAGAGATGATAAATCTTTCTAATATAAATTCAATGGGATGAATTACATCCCAATAATATTGGATCGGATCAATATCATAAAATACAATATATAAGCTATCAAATTGTTTTGTCGTTGAGAATTAAACATTGAATAGTATAACATAGGAATATCTTTGATCCATACCGAATCCTAATCCAATATATTTTTTTTTTCATTATTTTCCATAGCTTTCTATAACCTACCATTTTTACTATACAAAGGGTATACTTTGACTCGTTTTTCCATTTGCATTGGTCACTAAGCCAAAAATAAAAAATAAAATGTTTATCTATATTATTCTTAATGCAACCCCAAGCATAATTATGTCTCTAGAGTATTTTAGTCAGCCGTCAATCTTTAAAACTTTTATGATAGCTCCTCCAATAGATTTGAGGCACGAATCCAATAAGGTTGGTAGGGAAAAGTAATAAGGGTAGAAGCACAATCCAAGTAGAGTCGAAGAATGAAGTTATCAATGGTAAAAGAAGACTCATGCTAGCATTTCAATATGGGGACTACTTACATAATTATCGACTCACAAGAACGTCGTTTACTTGGATAGGGTACATATTTCAATATGCTCATTGGAAGACCATGGTCATACATGTAATCCTATCATCAGTTCACCAAAAGTTGAAATTCATAGTTGACGAAAAGTTGGTTACATTATGGCCAGTCCAAACTCCATGAACACCCTGGCCTTAGTTGAGGGAAGCATGTTGTGTGGCACTAGTGGAGCTGGAGAATGCTAGTTAGGAGGCTTCCTGTTTGGGGGTGTATGCAATACCTACTAGGCTCAACCCTCAAAGCCCCGTTTGTCTAGAAGGCATCATGGGGTGGGATTTTTAGGGAATGGGACCCAAGAGTTAGTGGGGGTGACGAATAGGGGAAGTAAAGTAAATGGAACACCGCTTCACCATTACTTTCCCCATCAAAATTTTGGTGTGGTTGTTTTGTGCATAAGGTCGAAATGTTTGAGAGATTGAAACCAAGAGAAGTCAGAGAGAGAGAGAGAGAGAGAGAGAGAGGACATGTAAGATCAACATAGCGGAGTGGATTATTGCAGGTTTATGGGATACTATATCCAATCACATGTTACAACGTTTGGTGGTGATGAAAATTCACGGCGAAAGGGGGCTTATGGCTGGGGTTGTAGGCGACGATGGTTCAGTCGAAGAAGTAGATGGAGCCTCATGGATAAGTAGGGGTTGGGATTTTGATTCAATGTGCTATCTTAGGATGGGCAAGGGTAGGGGGTCGTGAGTTTTGTAGTTGGGTTCAGGGTGCAATCTCAAAGATATTGGGGTATATGGATGGGTGAAGCGCAATGCATACGACAATAGATTTGTATGCATTCTTCCATGTCAACCAAACAAAGACGACATCCTTTATGAATTGTTTCACTTTTATTTTTTTTTAATAGATTCTCTATCTCCATTAAGGTTTTGGTTTCTATAGTTGGGATTTTTTATTTGGTTTCCTCTGCTTATGTGATTTGGAAGGGTTCTATTAGTGTTTTCTTTCTTTACATGCTTTGCCTATCTTTTCAGTTTAGGTGATTTACATCAATCTCCCTTGTCGTTTGCTCAAATTACATAATTCACCTGAAAATCAGAAAAATACATTTAAACCCAAAAAGTTAACACCGTTAGCATATTTGTAGGGTCATTCTGTTAACTGAATAGAATTTTACTGAAAATCCCATTTTGCCCTTTAGTGTTCAGCATCCCTACCTCACTTGTTAGCAGGGTTTTTGGAGTTCTCAGGCGATTGTACCTCTCTCCAACGAAGTCTTTGCAGGCGAAGTCATCTCTGCCGGTGAAGTTGAATCTCTACAGGCGAAGTCATCTCTGCCGAAGTCGTTTTCCGAAATTGGTTTCTTCTCAGGCGACGGGCTACGGTGATACATCTGCCTTCCATTCTGTGTAATCTCCAACCAGTTGAGGTGGCTTTGGCTTTCTTTGGTTATTCTCTTCCAATTATAGCCTCTGAAAACAAAAATTAAGTTTCTTCTCCGAACCTCTACCACCACCGTCATGGATTCTGGTGATCCTCAATGGAAATTTCATTTGCTAATCCGACATTATCTGAATCATTTTCACTTTGTAGTCTTCTCTCTCTAATGCATGCCTTCTGCTGAGTCTCCATGGTTTCGGAATGGAATCCGACGGCGCTATCATCGGCTTCGTCGTCTTCATTTACAGAGTTTGTTGACATGCCTTCTCATCCACCACCATCGACGAATGCCACACCTAGATCTTATTCCAAGAATCGCCACCGTGAATCTCCTGTCAATCTTAGCAATAACAATAGCCACAATTTCAATGGCGGGCTTCGCACCAACAGTCATAATAACTTCCCTTGAGCATGGCAACAGTGGAGGCTGACGAATACTGGATAGGTCCGATGTCGATCCCATCGTACAGCCTGAACTTAAGCTCGACCAGGTCCTCCTCTGGCATTACTACTCTCCCAATGGTTCAAAATATTTGATCTAGCAATCAAGATACAAATTCACAAACTAATTGTTTTCAGTATCTCTTACTCTGATGAATTAGGATACCACCCACCGCATAAAAGGGACACCATAATCCGTAAACTGTAAACAATTGAATTAGGGTTCCTGTACTCTATCCATTAGAGACGCAAGGGACGTCGAGTGAAATCGTCGGGAAGATCTGTAACGAAGCCACAAAGAACATTGACTTTCAACAGCGAATAGAATAGAGCTGTTGTTCCAGACTAACGATTTTGTTGTTATAGGATTTGGAAAGATGCCCATGGAAGAAATCTAGATATTGAGCTCGGGGAATTAAGAAATAAGATGATTTTGAAACCTTAAACCCGATCGAGAGGCCATTTTCTCTGTTTTCTTTCCTTTTTACAAGAAGAGAACCAGTACCTTTACCCCTGTTTTTACTTCCAGGAGGGGAATGTTTAAATTAGGAAATCGGGATCGGTTCTTTTTAAATAGGAGAGCTTCAAGGCTAGTTGAGGTGTGAAGGCGACCGTTCGATGGGATTGAGAGATTGGAAAGAACAAAAAAATGTGCAGAAAGAGTCTTGGCTGGTTACCTTGTAGGGGAATTTCGGTGGCCGCCGTCACTGTCATTTTCTTTTTTTCTCGGATGGGTCTGGTATCGGCTGAAAAATCCGTCGGAATATCCTCTCCTCCTCTCCACCGTAGTCCTCCAATGTTGTCCTCTTTGTACATGATGTTTGGGTATAAAAGAGAAGTGTGAGTCTTAAAAAGGGTTAGGGGCAATTTCGTTAATAAAAATTCAAAACAAACACTTCTCTAACGGATTCAACTTTGTGAGTATAAATGTAATTTTCTGATTTTAAGGGGGAGAATTATGTAATTTCGACGAACGACAGGGAAGGTTGATGTAAAAGACCCTTTTAGCTTTTATTTGATTTTTCTTCTTCCCCTTTTATATTTCCTTCCCTTTACTTCCCTTGTCTTCCTTGAAGGATAACAATTAGGGAAAAAGATGGGTGATGTATAGTTCATTGGGTTGGAATTTAAGGTGTTGCTGAAGTTGCAATAGTAGCAATGCCAATAGTGTTGCCGATGGCTGGAAGAGGTAGATACACTGCATAGAAATCATCATTTGCCTCTTGCGGAGAGAAGATCAAGGAGGGAGAGTGACTGAGACAGAGGGTGGAAAGGCATAAGATGAGTTGCAGGAAACGCTAATCTCCCATCACAACGAGGGTGGAGGTCAAAGGGATTGTGGTCGCATGGGGTTGCAGAATGTGTGGTTCATGGGTTTGCAAGGGGCAATAGCTGCAGTGAAGGTGGTTGAAAGAGAGCTCTGGCAATCTCCAACGACTTTTCTTCAAATTTTATGACTGATATTTTTAAAAGGATGAGGTATTCTCTGATCTCAACTCCATGAAATCGCAACATCATTGTGACTAATCTGTTTAAAAGGATGGTGTGTATCGTGATCTCGACTCCATGAACTATTATTGGGCTTGAACCACACATCACTAGGCTCAATATATGACTTAAGAATTGAAAACATTTTAAATTAATTTATATGGTGTAAATCCATTACAAAACACTAGACAATGTTGGGATATTGATTCAAATAAAACTTAAATCATTTTAAAATCAATGATTTATCAATTCAAATTCAACAAAAACAATTAATAAACCATTTTATTTTTTAAACAAAACAAAATTTGAATCAATTAAGAAATGATATATTGATTTAGATTTAAGTTGTGAATTCAATTTCGATGGATGATGGATGATGAGCATGCTAACCCAGTGACAGGCAACTAGACAACTTGGGGCTAATGTAAATGTAGGCTCTTCAGACCTTCGGTACCATACCCCAACTCTTCTCAATATTTTTGTTGGTATTAACCACTTTTCAATATGATGGCTAAGATAGATAGAAAGAAACAAGATAGTTATTTTACTATTTTTTTGTTAGATAAAAAAAAAAAAAAAAAAAAAGATGGAGGGAAAAAAATAGTTATTATACTACTATTCTCTTGTTTAATAGAGTGAAAAGATAAGATAATCACCGTATGGGATATAGCTTATTGCGTGAGAGTAGAAGCCGTGGGCCATAAGTGGTAACTACTAATTCACATTTCTCCATGCAGTGAATATAACATGAAAATGAAAATTATCTTGTACTACCCCTGTTTTTTAAATTTATCTGAGATATCACCCTAAAAAAAAAAATGACATGTATACACCATTTTTTTTAAATATAATTACTCTTAAATCCATTCCGTTAGCTCACAAGCGTGAAGTGATGACGTGTCACCTTTGGTATTTTTTAAATGACATGTTTACCCTTCAAGGGAAAATTTGTTATTTTACCCTCTTGACTAATAAACACTGCTGTTGTTCTTCCCCAGGGCAAATTACTACACGGTAAGTTCGCCTGGGCCCTCCACCCCATTCCAATCAATATTCCGCTAGACCGCCGCCCCATTTATGAGTCCCTTAGTTTTAGAGTTAGAAGAATACATGGATAGATATAGATTGAACTCCTTCACAATTGCGATTAAAAAAGAAGAAGAAGAAGAAGTAATTGGGTTGTACCTGACGATTGATCGGAATGGGGTATAGGGCCACACACAGGTCGGAACGATCTCATAGTGGTACAAAACGGTAGGAAGATAAAGGGTGACAGTCGCCATCGGCAATCTGCAGTTTCAATGGGCAAATATATCAAATTAGAATTCCGGAGCGGAATGTTTCCTTATTGGATCAAATCAATTGCGTATTAGATGATGTCAGAATCAGCTAGACATTCTTCCCTTATTATCGAAGCACCTCCAAAAGCTGGAGTTGTATTGTCAAATAGGTGCAAATAGAGAAATATGTCACCAAAGCGTCACCCACCTTGTCCTCGGCAAAACGGTAGGAAGACAAAGTTCCTGATTTGGTTTCTCTAAAATTTGATAATGAATCATGCACCACCTATCCATTTTGTTGAAACATTCTTAAACCACACGTGATGAAAAACAACAATACCCAACAATTACGCTAAGAAGCTACCATTGTAGATGGCTAGACAACAAATGAATACACTACAATTAATGAGTAGATCGCTGACGGCGGCGACGATTCAAAGGGTTTGAAAGAAAACCCTTCGCAGTCCTATACTTCTATTTCAGTTGAAGTAGTGATATTCGATGATCACCCTCAATGTTGGTGCAGCTCCTATGTTCTTCACCCCCAATGATTCTATCTTCCTTCGATTGGTCGTCAATTGTTGGCTGCTGCAAGCGCCGACCTCACTACTGTAATCGTTGCCTGAGAAGAAGAGGTGCTGCAAACGTCCTCTTTCTAGGGTTCAAACGAGAATTAGCCTTTTTTTATTTGTATTTTGTTTTAAGGTCAAAAAGGTAAATTTCATTTGTAAATTGACGGTGTTAGACTTTAGGGTACGTTTGTCATTTTTTATTTGCTAAAGTGGCATCTCAGATAAATTTAAAAAATAATGTGGTACAAGATAATTTTCCAAATGAAAAACATGGACCAGTTCTGCATACCCACCAAAGCAAAACCATCCATCACCAAAGCAGCATCATTTCATCATCCATCAAAAATGCATGTATGGGTCTAATATCATTATTTTCATGCTCCATTATGCATAACATCCACATGCAGACCCATCAATCCACGCATACATGATGTTTGAAATAGAGTAAATTCCAAAAAGGCTCAAAAGGCGAAAAAAAAAAAAAAAAAAAAAAAAAAAAAAAAAAAAGCGCAGTCGCGACTCGCGCAGAAGAGAGAACTAACGATCCGCAGAACTGACTACGTTACTTTTCTATTCCATTTTGTTCCATCTTTTTCCGTCTTCAATTCGGAGAAAATTTCTTCGGCTGGCATGTCGTTTTATCCGAAGCGATCTCGAGGTGGTTTCTATATCGATCGATCAAGATGATTTAGAGAAGCAGGTACGGTCTCGTGTATCATGTGATTTTAGGCCATTCCTGCATTTATTTATCCATTTCTATTTTTGTTTTAGGATGGATTTCTTGTTCGTTCGATCGATAAAAGTTCAGAACAAATAAGAAAATATTAAAATCACAGATTGTTCCTGAGAGGACGCGTGGAGCTTGGAGTTCCGATCATGGCGGTGGTTGAGAATGCCGGGACAGATTTGGGGATCAATGTTAGTACCTCAAGTCGTAATTTCGAAGCTGGAGCTTTGGATTTACATGCTCCTGACGATGTAGAAGAGCTTAAGCAAAACCATTTAGGTGTTCGGATGGGGGATCCTAACCTGCAGCAAAATAACCAGACCTTCCGCTCGCATGATCAGACCTTTCATATGAAAGTCCAGCAGTTTCATCATCGTCATCAGCAGCAGAGGACGGCGTCTTCCCCTGCTCACGTTGTCGACCACAAGCCTCATGTTCAGCACAATCTGGACCAGGGACCTAAAAATGGAGTGCAGAACTTGCTGGTCAGTGCGATGTCGACGCAGCATGGAACCGCCGGAAAGTCTGCGTTTGGCCATACACATCAGCGGTCGAACGCTGTCGATTTGCAGAGGGAGGTGGCCGCCGAGGGTTTCAAAAGAGATATGAGGGATTTGGAGGAACTCCTCTCTAAGCTGAACCCTATGGCTGAAGAATTTATTCCTCCCTCGCTTACCAACCATGGATCTCCCGGCAGTAGTCTCTATATTAACAATTTTTTCATGCACATCCACGGCAACGGCAATGCCAACGGAAACACTAACAGACGGGTACGATCACTTCATCTTCTCTAGTTTGGTTATTCTTTTTTTTTTTTTTTTCC